>NC_042989.1:38988202-38990702 GCF_901001165.1 Salmo trutta
ATGTATATTATTAGTAGATTTGGATCTACTAATTTAGTAGATTTGGATCAGTTTCTAAAACTGTTTGAATGGTGTCTGTAAGTATAACAGAACTCATATGGCAGGCAAAAACCTGAGGAAAAATACAAGCAGGAAATGAAAATCTTGTACCTGTACTTTTTTCAAGTCATTGCCAATGGAACACACAGTGACTAAGGATTCATTTTGCACTTCCTAAGGCTTCCACTAGATGTCAACAGTCTTTAGAAAGTTGTTTGAGGCGTCTACGATGAACAGAGACCGAATGAGAAGGCTGGGAAGTTGGTCACCCAGTGAATGACATCACTTCATTGGTGCGCATTCACGAGGGAGGATCCTCCGTTCCAAAACATTTTTCAAGACACAGGAACCATCCGGTTGAAATATTACTGAATCTTCACGTTCTAAAGGCCCTAAAGATTGATGCTATACAACGTTTGACATGTTTGAACGAACGTAAAAATATATTTTTTAACTTTTCGTCATCACATTTTCCGTGCGCTTCCTACATTCGGAGTAGCTGAACTGAACGCGCGAACAACAAGGAGTTATTTGGACATAAATTATGAACTTTATCGAACAAAACAACATTTGTTGTGGACCTGGGATTCCTGGAAGTGCCTTCTGATGAAGATTATTAAAGGTAAGTAAATATTTCTAATGCTATTTATGCATTTAGATGACTCCAAAATGGCGGGTATCTGTATTGCGCAGTGTATTTTTCTGAGCACAGTACTCAGATTGCAAGGTGTGCTTTCCCAGTAAAGTTATTTTGAAATCTGTCAATGCGGTTGCATTCAGGAGATGTTAATCTATAATTCTTTGGATAACAGTTTAATATTTTATTAATGTTTATGACGAGTATTTTTGTAAATTGTAGTGATGATTCACCGGAAGTTTTGGGGGAAATACATTTTCTGAACGTCATGCGCCGATGTAAAATGCTGGTTTTAGATATAAATATGAACTTGACAGACCAAAAAATGCATGTATTGTCTAATATAATGTCCTAGGAGTGTCATCTGATGAAGATTGTCAAAGGTTAGTGCATAATCTTAGCTGGTTTTCTGCTTTTGGTAATGCCTGTCCTTGCATTGAAAATGGCTGTGTGTAATTTTTTGTCTATGTACTGTCCTGACATAATCTAACTTTATGCTTTCGCCGTAAAGCCTTTTTGAAATCGGACAACGTGGTTGGATTAAGGAGATGTTTATCTTTCAAATGGTGTGAAATAGTTGATTGTTTGAGAAATTGATATTATTAGATTTTTGCTATCTTGTCAAGTAATCCCGTTACCGGGATGAGAACCCCTAGAGGTTAACCTGTTTAACTTGTTATGGATAGGGGGCAGTATTTTCACGGCCGGATAAAAAACATACCCGATTTAAACTGGTTACTACTCTTGCCCAGAAATGAGAATATGCATATAATTAGTAGATTTGGATAGAAAACACTCTAAAGTTTCTAAAACTGTTTGAATGGTGTCTGTGAGTATAACAGAACTCATTTGGCAGGCCAAAACCTAATAAGATTCCATGCAGGAAGTGCCCTGTCTGACAATTTGTTGTCCTTCTGTTGCATCTCTCTCAAAATTACAGCATCTGTGCTGTAACGTGACACTTTCTAAGGCTTCCATTGGCTCTCTGAAGCCTTTAGAAAGCGGAATGACGCGTCTCCTGTCTCTGGGCAAAGTACAGCAGCAGGGTTTGTAAGTGGCCTGCCTGGGGACAGTGACACTGGAGATGCACGTTCACGAGACTTTGCCATTTTTTTCTTTCTCTCTTTGAATGAATAAAACGTTGTCCGTTTGGAATATTATCGCTATTTTACGAGGAAAATAGTATAAAAATTGATTTTAAACAGCGTTTGACATGCTTCTAAGTACGGTAATAGAATATTTTGAATTTTTTTGTCACGAAATGCACTCGCGCGTTACGCTTCGGATAGTGACTTGAACGTACGAACAAAGCGGAGGTATTTGGATATAACTATGGATTATTTGGAACCAAAAAAACATTTGTTGTTGAAGTAGAAGTCCTGGGAGTGCATTCTGACGAAGAACAGCAAAGGTAATCCAATTTTTCTAATAGTAATTCTGAGTTTAGGTTGTCCCAAACTTGGTGGGTGTCAAATTAGCTAGCCGTGATGGTTGAGCTATGTACTCAGAATATTGCAAAATGTGCTTTTGCCGAAAAGCTATTTTAAAATCTCACACAGCGAGTGCATAAAGGAGTTCTGTATCTATAATAATGTATCTATAATTCTTAAAATAATTGTTATGTATTTTGTCAACGTTTATCATGAGTAATTTAGTAAATTCACCGGAAGTTTTCGGTGGTTATGCTAGCTCTGAACATCACATGCTAATGTATAAAGCTGGTTTTTGATATAAATATGAACTTGATTGAACAAAACATGCATGTATTGTATAACATAATGTCCTAGGAGTGTCATCTGATGAAGATCATCAAAGGTTAGTGCT
>NC_042989.1:38993202-39013202 GCF_901001165.1 Salmo trutta
GGCTAAACTTAACCCTTAACTTAACCATTCTGAATGACTTAACCATTCTGAGTGATTTCCTAAATTTGACCATATCCATAATTTGTCGTTTGGAGAAATGGAACGATTCTGAGCAAGAGTAGCAACCCAGGGTGTCAAAAACACTTCGAAATTTGACATTTGGAGGAAAGTGCAAAAACGTCTAATGCTGCAGTGAGACTGTGAGAGCTTGTTGAGACCATCCAGGATCCTGAATCACTTTGTCAAGGACTAGAATCACACACACACACACACACGTAGCGAAGGTGCAGACCAGTCCGCAGGCGATCACATCAGAATACAGGTAGGAGATTTGACATTCCTAGAGGCTCTGTACATGTCCCTAGTCAGAGAGAGAAAAACAATATCACAGCTGCACACACACACACACACACACACACACACACACACACACACACACACACACACACACACACACACACACACACAGGCCAGTGTCTATCTGATGGGCACCTCTAATGCTGATCTGATTTAACTGTGACAAAAGGCAGCTTTTAAACGTTCACTTTGTGTGTGTGTGTGTGTGTGTGTGTGTGTGTGTGTGTGTGTGTGTGTGTGTGTGTGTGTGTGTGTGTGTGTGTGTGTGTGTGTGTGTGTGTGTGTGTGTGTGTGTGTGTGCGTGTTTGATAATGATGTAGGTAGTCAGAGATGACCACAGTTGGACCTCAAGGTTAAAGGAGCAGAGGGAGAGACAGACAAAAGACTGGATGAATTAATTAACTACTTGGGGAGGGAGGGAGGGAGGGAGGGAGAGTCCAGGAGGGAGGGAGGGAGGGAGAGAGGAACGGAAAAGAGAGAGAGAGGAATGGAAAGGCGGGAGAGGGGAATGGAAAGGAGGGAGGGAGGGAGAGACCAGGAGGGAGGGAGAGAGACCAGGAGGGAGGGAGAGAGAGACCAGGAGGGAGGGAGAGAGAGACCAGGAGGGAGGGAGGGAGAGACCAGGAGGGAGGGAGGGAGAGACCAGGAGGGAGGGAGAGAGAGACCAGGAGGGAGGGAGGGAGAGACCAGGAGGGAGGGAGAGAGAGACCAGGAGGGAGGGAGAGAGAGGAATGTTAAGGGGGGAGATAGAGACCAGGAGGGAAGGATATAGAGGGAATAGAGAGACAGAGCTCCAGATCCTCTGACAGTAGTGAGTGAGAGTGGTAGCTGATAAAGAGATAGCTATGGTAATGCTAACAGCACAGCTAGCCTACACAGGTTAAAAGAGCTAGAATCTTTTAGCTCTGAGATCCTTGTTGTAAATGTCAACTGTGTGCTCAAGAGAGATCGCTCGAGATTAGAGGTTGACTAAACAAGCGGGATTGACACACACACACACACACACACAAGGACACACACACACACGGACATACACACGGACACACACACACACGGACACACACACACGGACACACACAGACACGCACTTTGACATGAATTAAAGTTCATTGCCTGTGTAATTAGCAGGCTGTATAATAATAATAAGTGATTTATTGCCCCCTCCGTTCCGGGGCAACTCCTACTTTAAAGAACAGCTGAAGTCAATAAACAACTTATTTCATAGGAATACAGCCTCTGTAGCATTGATATGAGTCAGAAACGTATTCTAGTGTCAAAAATGTACTACCAAGTGTAAATAGGATGATTTTGGTCATAAAGTCATTGTTCAAAACTAAGTTTTCGAAAGTGTGTTACTTTTAGGGTTGGTTATAGATTTGTATTTGTTACAGTACTTGATGCCCACTTGATGCCCAATCTCCCAGAGACCACATGTTGTGCCATGTGGACTTTATAGGCAGTGTTGTCAAGTCTGCACATGTTACCCGTTTCAAAAAGCTGGGACACATCTCAATACCTCACAGGAGAGACAATTGAATGTTTAAAAAAAAAAATGTATTTTTCTTCATCAAAATGCTTTTATTTTTTATTTACATTTTTTTCAAATGAATTCTTGGATGTGAAGTATCATGTGCCTTAATAACAAACGTGCACGTCATCTGTAAATACAAAATAAATAAATAAAAATTACGAGCCTCGTTGGTTTAGCCATGGAAAATGACAGAAACCTTTCCCGTTAGCCATGATTGGCTGAAATAATGGTTGGGCTGATATGTATGAGATGAGTTGGTCTGTCTGCCACGTCGCACGCTTCTGTCTATAACATTATTATTTTATTTTTTTAAGATAATGTTAGCAACGGAGAACTGCCAAAGTGTTTCTACTGCTCTCAACAACGTTACCGCGCTGAATTTAGCAGACGCTATCGACAAAGATCAATGGGGGAAGAAAATAGTGACGGACTACTCTGTGCACACGGTCAGTGCAAAACATTACAAGTTAAAGAGTACAGTTAGCTCACAAGTGTCACGGTTGTCGTCTTCGTCTTCTGACGATATAACGAAATCGTCATCGGAAAATGTGGACCAATACGCAGCAGGTTCGTGAATGCTCATCTTGATTTTTATTCACTACAAAAATGAACATACAAAAATAACAAAATACGAAAACGAACAACTAACAGTCTGTCAAAGCATAGTGCTTTACACAGAACAATCACCCACAAATCACAAACACAAACACACCCTTATATATGAGACTCTCAATCAAAGGCAGATAGACAACACCTGCCTTCAACTGAGAGTCCCAATCCCAATTAACCAACATAGAAACACACTCACCAGACTAGACATAGAAATACATAAACAGACTATAAACCAAAACCCCGGAAATACTAAATCAAACACCCTTAATCAAACACACCACCCTGAACCACATAAAACAAATACCCTCTGTCACGCCCTGACCAAACTACAAAACAATTAACCTTATATACTGGCCAGGACGTGACAACAAGCTAACGTTACATGTATGATCTGTGTAGTAATATTATTTGTATCTCAGACATCCATTTACATTGCTAGTTATAGCCTAATGTTAGCTAGCTAGCTAACATTGAACCTAGTTGGTTAGCTTTAGCAACCTGCAGATTCATACTATAGCATTTCATGCATGATGGCTTGCTATGACAATCTGTTTGTTTTGCTAGCTAGTACTATATGGGTTGAGAATATGGTTTATTGTTTAGCTAGCTAGTACTATATGGGTTGAGAATATGGTTTATTGTTCAGCTTGCTACATGTCTATAGAAAAGTCTCCACTTCGCCAGATGATGACATGACCCATCAAGTTAGCCAGGTGTATCTGGGGGTGATTACAGCCATCTGTTGTACTTCATGAACATGCCTACATGTCTAGACAATAGTGACCCATCCACTTAGCTAGACCCGTCCACTCTAACCCATCTTTCTACTCCTCCATCCTCTGATCTCTACTCCTCCATCCTCTGACCTCTACTCCTCCATCCTCTGACCTCTACTCCTCCATCCTCTGACCTCTACCCCTCCATCCTCTGACCTCTACTCCTCCATCCTCTGACCTTTACCCCTCCATCCTCTGGTCTCTGCATTCAGTCGAGGTCTTCTCCTGACTTTGTGTGTGTGTGTGTGTGTGTGTGTGTGTGTGTGTGTGTGTGTGTGTGTGTGTGTGTGTGTGTGTGCGTATGTGAACCTAAGATGACAAACTCTCAACTCCCATCCCCTCCACATTTATTTGTATATTTCTTTGAATTACAGTCTCACCATTGTTCTCTGTGGGTACACAGTTATAGCTGTAATGGTGACCTCCGTTAGATTGCCTTTCTACATCGTGATTCATAAACGATGCATTAAACTGGGGGAACAGGGCAATACAGCCACTACAAACACACATACACACAAACAAGAGAGGGAGAAGGTCTCCGACCAGAAGGTAGAGTCTTAAATTAAAGCTAAAAGGATGTGTCGTTTTTTCGTTTTCTCATCTGACCTAATAAGATTTTTAAAAGCAGCTCAAATTGCTCTTTTTTCCTTTGAAGGATTTTTTCTTCTGTTAAACACAGTAATTACTCTTCCTCTTTCTTATTAAGGAAACATTCAGGCTTTTCATGTTCTCTACACATCCTACTTTCTGTCTGGGAGAGGACCAAGCTCCTTTTGTGTGTGTGTGTGTGTGTGTGTGCATGTCTGTGTGTATCCGTGTGTGTGTGTGTGTACTGGTTTTCCAGAAATTCTGGTTGGAAGATTCTTGGAATTATGAAGATATATGTCAAGATATCTGGGAATCCTCTACCCAGAATTTCTGGAAAACTAGGGAATTTAGCAAGCTGCAAACAAGGGAATTTGGAGAAAGTTCCCTTAATACTGCAACTCTAAGTGCCCGTTTGTTGGTAAGGGGAGTATAGTGTGGGGGGCAATGTCAAGGATGCCAATGTCTCAGGACCCCGTGGCTGGGTTCCCACTAAATGGCCAAGCTGGCAACACATTTCTATATCGTAAAATTGTATGATAACAAAAATGTTGTCTTGATTTTAGGTTACGTATAGGTATCATGTTCGCAGTGTGGTTAATGTCAGGGTTAATGTCAGGGTTACTGTTAATGTCAGGGTTAATATCAGGGTTACTGTTAATGTCAGGGTTAATGTCAGGGTTACTGTCAGGGTTAATATCAGGGTTACTGTTAATATCAGGGTTACTGTTACTGTCAGGGTTACTGTCAGGGTTAATATCAGGGTTAATATCAGGGTTAATATCAGGGTTAATATCAGAGTTAATATCAGGGTTAATGTCAGGGTTACTGTTACTGTCAGGGTTACTGTTACTGTCAGGGTTAATGTCAGGGTTAATATCAGGGTTAATATCAGGGTTAATGTTACTGTCAGGGTTACTGTTAATGTCAGGGTTAATATCAGGGTTAATGTCAGGGTTAATATCAGGGTTAATATCAGGGTTACTGTTACTGTCAGGGTTAATATCAGGGTTAATATCAGGGTTAATGTCAGGATTAATACCAGGGTTAATGTCAGGGTTACTGTCAGGGTTAATATCAGGGTTACTGTCAGGGTTACTGTTAATATCAGGGTTAATGTCAGGGTTAATGTCAGGGTTAATGTCAGGGTTAATGTCAGGGTTAATGTCAGGGTTAATGTCATGGTTAATATCAGGGTTACTGTTAATGTCAGGGTTAATGTCAGGGTTAATGTCAGGGTTAATGTCAGGGTTACTGTTAATGTCAGGGTTAATGTCAGGGTTAATGTCAGGGTTAATGTCAGGGTTAATATCAGGATTAATATCAGGGTTAATGTCAGGGTTAATATCAGGGTTAATGTCAGGGTTACTGTTAATGTCAGGGTTAATGTCAGGGTTACTGTCAGGGTTAATGTCAGGGTTAATGTTACTGTCAGGGTTAATATCAGGGTTAATATCAGGGTTACTGTTAATGTCAGGGTTAATGTCAGGGTTAATGTCAGGGTTAATGTCAGGGTTACTGTTAATGTCAGGGTTACTGTCAGGGTTAATGTCAGGGTTAATGTCAGGGTTAATGTCAGGGTTAATGTCATGGTTAATGTCAGGGTTAATATCAGGGTTAATATCAGGGTTAATGTCAGGGTTAATGTCACGGTTAATGTCAGGGTTAATGTCAGGGTTAATATCAGGGTTACTGTCAGGGTTAATGTCAGGGTTAATGTCAGGGTTAATGTCAGGGTTAATATCAGGGTTACTGTCAGGGTTAATGTCAGGGTTAATATCAGGGTTACTGTCAGGGTTAATGTCAGGGTTAATATCAGGGTTAATGTCAGGGTTACTGTCAGGGTTAATATCAGGGTTAATGTCAGGGTTAATATCAGGGTTACTGTCAGGGTTAATGTCAGGGTTAATGTCAGGGTTACTGTCAGGGTTAATATCAGGGTTAATGTCAGGGTTAATGTCAGGGTTAATGTCAGGGTTAATGTCAGGGTTAATGTCAGGGTTACTGCCAGGGTTAATGTCAGGGTTAATGTCAGGGTTAATATCAGGGTTAATGTCAGGGTTAATGTCAGGGTTACTGTTAATATCAGGGTTAATATCAGGGTTACTGTTAATATCAGGGTTAATGTCAGGGTTACTGTTAATGTCAGGGTTAATATCAGGGTTAATGTCAGGGTTAATGTCAGGGTTACTGTCATGGTTACTGTTAATATCAGGGTTAATATCAGGGTTACTGTCAGGGTTAATATCAGGGTTACTGTCAGGGTTAATATCAGGGTTAATGTCAGGGTTACTGTCAGGGTTAATATCAGGGTTAATGTCAGGGTTAATATCAGGGTTAATGTTACTGTCATGGTTAATGTCAGGGTTAATGTCAGGGTTAATGTCAGGGTTAATAGCAGGGTTAATATCAGGGTTAATGTCAGGGTTAATGTCAGGGTTAATGTCAGGGTTAATGTCAGGGTTAATATCAGGGTTACTGTCAGGGTTAATATCAGGGTTAATGTCAGGGTTAATATCAGGGTTACTGTCAGGGTTAATATCAGGGTTAATGTCAGGGTTAATATCAGGGTTAATGTTACTGTCATGGTTAATGTCAGGGTTAATGTCAGGGTTAATGTCAGGGTTAATGTCAGGGTTAATGTCAGGGTTAATATAGGGTTAATGTCAGGGTTAATATCAGGGTTAATATCAGGGTTAATATCAGGGTTAAAGTCAGGGTTAAAGTCAGGGTTAAAGTCAGGGTTAAAGTCAGGGTTAAAGTCAGGGTTAAAGTCAGGGTTAATGTCAGGGTTAATGTCAGGGTTAATGTCAGGGTTAAAGTCAGGGTTAAAGTCAGGGTTAAAGTCAGGGTTAATGTCAGGGTTAATATCAGGGTTAATGTCAGGGTTAATGTCTGTGTCACGGTTGTCGTTGGGAAAGGAGGACCAAAATGCAGCAGGAATGTGGATGCTCATCTTTACGTTTATTTAACTCAAAAGTGAACACCAAAAATAATAAACAACGATACTCACGATCAACAAAACAGTCTCGTTAGGCTCACACACGCTAAACAAGAAACAGGCAAAACAAGAAACAATCTCCCACAAAATACAAACCCAAACACACCCTAATATATAGGCTCTCAATCAAAGGCAAAGAGACAACACCTGCCTTCAATTGAGAGTCCCAACCCCAATTAACTAAACATAGAAACAGATTCACTAGACAAAACATAGAAATATATGAATATGACACAGTGCCCAAAAACCCCGGAATACATAAATCAAATGCCCTTCTACAACAACCACCACCCCGAACCACATAAAACAAATACACTCTGCCACGTCCTGACCAAACTACAATAACAATTAACCCTTATACTGGTCAGGACGTGACAGTCAGGGTTAATATCAGGGTTAATGTCAGGGTTAATGTCAGGGTTAATATCAGGGTTAATATCAGGGTTAATATCAGGGTTAATGTCAGGGTTAATATCAGGGTTAATGTCAGGGTTAATATCAGGGTTAATATCAGGGTTAATGTCAGGGTTAATATCAGGGTTAATATCAGGGTTACTGTCAGGGTTAATATCAGGGTTACTGTTACTGTCAGGGTTAATATCAGGGTTACTGTCAGGGTTAATATCAGGGTTAATGTCAGGGTTAATGTCAGGGTTAATGTCAGGGTTACTGTTACTGTCAGGGTTAATATCAGGGTTAATATCAGGGTTAATGTCAGGGTTAATATCAGGGTTAATATCAGGGTTAATGTCAGGGTTAATATCAGGGTTAATATCAGGGTTAATATCAGGGTTAATGTCAGGGTTAATATCAGGGTTAATGTCAGGGTTAATATCAGGGTTAATATCAGGGTTAATGTCAGGGTTAATATCAGGGTTAATATCAGGGTTACTGTCAGGGTTAATATCAGGGTTAATGTCAGGGTTAATGTCAGGGTTAATGTCAGGGTTAATATCAGGGTTAATGTCAGGGTTCATGTCAGGGTTAATATCAGGGTTACTGTTACTGTCAGGGTTAATGTCAGGGTTAATATCAGGGTTAATATCAGGGTTACTGTCAGGGTTACTGTGAGGGTTACTGTCAGGGTTACTGTCAAGGTTAATGTCAGGGTTAATGTCAGGGTTAATGTCAGGGTTAATGTCAGGGTTACTGTCAGGGTTAATATCAGGGTTAATGTCAGGGTTAATGTCAGGGTTAATGTCAGGGTTACTGTCAAGGTTAATGTCAGGGTTAATGTCAGGGTTAATGTCAGGGTTAATGTCAGGGTTAAAGTCAGGGTTAATGTCAGGGTTAATGTCAGGGTTAATGTCAGGGTTAATGTCAGGGTTAAAGTCAGGGTTAAAGTCAGGGTTAAAGTCATGGTTATTATCAGAGTTAATATCAGGGTTAAAGTCAGGGTTAATGTCTGTGTCACGGTTGTCGTTGGGAAAGGAGGACCAAAATGCAGCAGGAATGTGGATGCTCATCTTTACCTTTATTTAACTCAAAAGTGAACACCAAAAATAACAAACAACGATACTCACGATCAACAAAACAGTCTCGTTAGGCTCACACACGCTAAACAAGAAACAGGCAAAACAAGAAACAATCTCCCACAAAATTCAAACCCAAACACACCCTAATATATAGGACTCTCAATCAAAGGCAAAGAGACAACACCTGCCTTCAATTGAGAGTCCCAACCCCAATTAACTAAACGTAGAAACAGATTCACTAGACAAAACATAGAAATATATGACACAGTGCCCAAAAACCCCGGAATACATAAATCAAATGCCCTTCTACAACAACCACCACCCCGAACCACATAAAACAAATACCCTCTGCCACGTCCTGACCAAACTACAATAACAATTAACCCTTATACTGGTCAGGACGTGACAGTCAGGGTTAATATCAGGGTTAATATCAGGGTTAATGTCAGGGTTAATATCAGGGTTAATATCAGGGTTACTGTTACTGTCAGGGTTAATATCAGGGTTAATATCAGGGTTAATGTCAGGGTTAATGTCAGGGTTAATATCAGGGTTAATGTCAGGGTTACTGTCAGGGTTAATATCAGGGTTAATATCAGGGTTAATGTCAGGGTTACTGTCAGGGTTAATATCAGGGTTAATATCAGGGTTAATGTCAGGGTTACTGTCAGGGTTAATGTCAGGGTTAATGTCAGGGTTAATGTCAGGGTTAATATCAGGGTTAATGTCAGGGTTAATATCAGGGTTAATGTCAGGGTTAATATCAGGGTTAATATCAGGGTTAATGTCAGGGTTAATATCAGGGTTAATGTCAGGGTTAATATCAGGGTTAATGTCAGGGTTAATGTCAGGGTTAATATCAGGGTTAATGTCAGGGTTAATGTCAGGGTTAATATCAGGGTTAATATCAGGGTTAATGGCAGGGTTAATATCAGGGTTAATATCAGGGTTAATATCAGGGTTACTTTTACTGTCAGGGTTAATATCAGGGTTAATGTCAGGGTTAATGTCAGGGTTAATGTAAATATCAGGGTTAATATCAGGGTTAATATCAGGGTTACTGTTAATATCAGGGTTAATATCAGGGTTAATATCAGGGTTAATATCAGGGTTACTGTTACTGTCAGGGTTAATATCAGGGTTAATATCAGGGTTAATGTCAGGTTTAATATCAGGGTTAATATCAGGGTTAATATCAGGGTTAATATCAGGGTTACTGTTACTGTCAGGGTTAATATCAGGGTTAATATCAGGGTTAATGTCAGGGTTAATGTCAGGGTTAATATCAGGGTTAATATCAGGGTTAATATCAGGGTTAATGTCAGGGTTAATATCAGGGTTAATATCAGGGTTACTGTTAATGTCAGGGTTACTGTTAATGTCAGGGTTAATATCAGGGTTACTGTTAATGTCAGGGTTAATGTCAGGGTTAATGTCAGGGTTACTGTCAGGGTTAATATCAGGGTTAATATCAGGGTTAATGTCAGGGTTAATGTCAGGGTTAATATCAGGGTTAATATCAGGGTTACTGTTAATGTCAGGGTTAATGTCAGGGTTAATATCAGGGTTAATATCAGGGTTAATATCAGGGTTAATGTCAGAGTTAATGTCAGGGTTAATGTCAGGGTTAATATCAGGGTTAATATCAGGGTTACTGTTAATGTCAGGGTTAATGTCAGGGTTAATGTCAGGGTTACTGCTAATGTCAGGGTTAATGTCAGGGTTAATATCAGGGTTAATGTCAGGGTTAATATCAGGGTTACTGTTAATATCAGGGTTAATATCAGGGTTAATATCAGGGTTAATGTCAGGGTTAATATCAGGGTTAATGTCAGGGTTAATGTCAGGGTTAATGTCAGGGTTACTGTTAATGTCAGGGTTAATATCAGGGTTACTGTTAATATCAGGGTTAATGTCAGGGTTACTGTTAATGTCAGGGTTACTGTTAATGTCAGGGTTAATGTCAGGGTTACTGTTAATGTCAGGGTTAATGTCAGGGTTAATATCAGGGTTACTGTTAATGTCAGGGTTACTGTTAATGTCAGGGTTAATGTCAGGGTTAATATCAGGGTTACTGTTAATATCAGGGTTAATATCAGGGTTAATATCAGGGTTAATATCAGGGTTACTGTTACTGTCAGGGTTAATATCAGGGTTAATATCAGGGTTAATGTCAGGGTTAATGTCAGGGTTAATGTCAGGGTTAATGTCAGGGTTACTGTTAATGTCAGTGTTACTGTTAATGTCAGGGTTAATATCAGGGTTAATGTCAGGGTTACTGTTAATGTCAGGGTTACTGTTAATGTCAGGGTTACTGTTAATGTCAGGGTTAATGTCAGGGTTAATGTCAGGGTTAATATCAGGGTTAATGTCAGGGTTAATATCAGGGTTACTGTTAATGTCAGGGTTAATGTCAGGGTTAATGTCAGGGTTAATGTCAGGGTTAATGTCAGGGTTAATGTCAGGGTTAATATCAGGGTTAATGTCAGGGTTAATATCAGGGTTACTGTTAATGTCAGGGTTAATGTCAGTGTTAATATTAGGGTTAATGTCAAGGTTACTGTTAATGTCAGGGTTAATATCAGGGTTAATGTCAGGGTTAATGTCAGGGATAATGTCAGGGTTAATATCAGGGTTACTGTTAATGTCAGGGTTAATGTCAGGGTTAATGTCAGGGTTAATATCAGGGTTACTGTTAATGTCAGGGTTAATGTCGGGGTTAATGTCAGGGTTAATATCAGGGTTACTGTTAATGTCAGGGTTAATGTCAGGGTTAATGTCAGGGTTAATGTCAGGGTTAATGTCAGGGTTAATATCAGGGTTACTGTTAATGTCAGGGTTAATGTCAGGGTTAATGTCAGGGTTAATATCAGGGTTACTGTTAATGTCAGGGTTAATGTCAGGGTTAATGTCAGGGTTAATATCAGGGTTAATGTCAGGGTTAATGTCAGGGTTACTGTCAGGGTTACTGTTAATGTCAAGGTTAATGTTACTGTCAGGTTTAATATCAGGGTTATTGTCAGGGTTATTGTCAGGGTTAAGGTTACTGTCAAGAAGATAAATTGTAGAACTAGGCTGGGTTTCAGACTTTTTAACTTGGCTAGATGATGACAACACTTGGAACAGGAAGTTCAGGATGTGGCCAGATCTCATCTCCTTTACAACATCACCCACATGCTAGACAACACTGAATAGCACTTTAACAGACCTCTTTATCCACACCGATGGACACTGCTAACTCTCTCTCTCTCTCTCTCTCTCTCTCGCTCTCTCACTCACTCACTCACTCACTCACTCACTCTCACACTCTCACTCTCTCTCACTCTCTCTCTCACTCTCTCTCTCTCTCTCACTCTCACTCTCTCTCTCACTCTCACTCTCACTCTCTCTCTCTCTCTCTCTCTCACTCTCACTCTCTCTCTCACTCTCACTCACTCTCACTCACTCTCACTCTCACTCACTCACTCACTCACTCTCACTCTCTCTCGCTCTGTCTCTCTATATACAGTATATATCTCAGTGCAGTAATGTCAATCCTCCTCCAGGACATCTTTGTCTTTTAATTCACTTGTCAGATTTGAACCAGCAACCCTCTGGTCTCTGGCCCAGTTTCCTGCTCCGCTAGGCTGGCCCAGCGACTGGACCAGCGACTGGACCAGCGACTGGACCAGCGACTGGACCAGCGACTGGACCAGCGACTGGCCCAGCGACTGGACCAGCGACTGGGCCCTCAGCGTGGAGACTCTTGGCACAGAATGGCAACACAAATCCTTCTCAAGGAACAGATGCTTGCTTTCTCCTGACATATGCCAATGGGCGTGTCTGTGTGGCGTGGATATTAAAGCCTTGACCCTACCAAGCCACAGAGGAAGAAGATTTAGGGAAAAGCTTTTACTTTCTAATGAACAAGGGAAGAGGGGAGGAGGGAGAGATTGGGGAGGCATAGTGGGATCCTATGTGTGAGGGGTGATGGGGGAGGGAGGTTATGTGTGTATTAGAGAGAGAGAGAGGAGGGGGAGGGAGGGAGGGAGGGAGGGAGGGGGGACAGTGAGCTCCTTCTCAGTAAAATATGAACAGATGGCTTTGAGATGAGGAATGAGAGATCCTGTCATAAGAAAGGGATTGAAAAAGAACGTGGATGTGGGATTTTCCGGTGATGCTTCCAGTCGACCTCTGTCTTTCAGTTCAGCTAATCGAATAGTTCTAAGACACCTTACATTCAGACATTCCCTGTAAAAGTAGAAGCAGAAGCACAGATTGCCATAGGTTATCATCGATTGCTCTTGGTCCATCACCCAGGCTACGCTTTATCAATGAGGAGGGTAGGTCCTACCATTATTAAAATCAACATATTACATTACAATTTGTCTGTTTAAGCTAGAGATATCTGTTTTCTTGTATGAGTTACGTCTCAATCCACCGAATCTGCCAGTGGAAAGTGGCGGTGTTTATCAGACCGTGAGACATCCCAAAATCTTCTCACGAAAACGTCTGTAGTATCCCAACTGTTTGACCTACAAACTAAATCTATGGAAAGATGAGACACTCCGTTTTGTTCTACAACCCCCAGAAGTGTCTGGGGACTCGTCTGAAGGTAACCCGGGTACCGGTTTCAAAAATTAATGAAGGTAAGGAAGTAGTTTTGTGCCCCACAAAAAAAGGGTGAAGTACATGTATGTATCCAAAATTATCCAAATAATTATTGAGCTTTCTTATATCTCCTAGATATAGGACAGACAGTTAAAAAGCTTTGAATCCCAACCATAAGCTACCTCAACTAGGGGCGGTGGTGTTACTGTAATGTAAAGATTGGGGCATGTCCAGTCTAAGCCTGCTTCCGTAACTTTCATAATACACTCACTGTTATTTCATCCTTATTTCTTCAACCTAACATTCACCCCTTTCTTTCCTCTGCTCATCTTTTCCTGTTCCCCTCACTTCCTGTTCCCCTCTCTTCCTGTTCCCCTCTCTTCCTGTTCCCCTCCTGTTCCCCTCTCTTCCTGTTCCCCTCTCTTCCTGTTCCCCTCTTCCTGTTCCCCTCACTTCCTGTTCCCCTCTCTTCCTGTTCCCCTCTCTTCCTGTTCCCCTCTCTTCCTGTTCCCCTCCTGTTCCCCTCTCTTCCTGTTCCCCTCTCTTCCTGTTCCCCTCTCTTCCTGTTCCCCTCTCTTCCTGTTCCCCTCTCTTCCTGTTCCCCTCCTGTTCCCCTCTCTTCCTGTTCCCCTCTCTTCCTGTTCCCCTCTCTTCCTGTTCCCCTCTCTTCCTGTTCCCCTCACTTCCTGTTCCTCTCTTTTCCTGTTCCCCTCTCATCCTGTTCCCCTCACTTCCTGTTCCCCTCACTTCCTGTTCCCCTCTCATCCTGTTCCCCTCACTTCCTGTTCCCCTCACTTCCTGTTCCCCTCTCTTCCTGTTCCCCTCAATTTCCTGTTCCTTTCAATTTCCTGTTCCCCTCTCTTCCTGTCCCTTCAATGTCCTGTTCCCCACTCTTCCTGTTCCCCTCAATTTCCTGTTCCTTTCAATTTCCTGTTCCCCTCTCTTCCTGTCCCTTCAATGTCCTGTTCCCCTTTCTTCCTGTCCCTTCAATGTCCTGTTCCCCTCTCTTCCTGTTCCCCTCTCTTCCTGTTCCCCTCTCTTCCTGTTCCCCTCTCTTCCTGTTCCCCTCTCTTCCTGTTCCCCTCTCTTCCTGTTCCCCTCTCTTCCTGTTCCCCTCTCTTCCTGTTCCCCTCTCTTCCTGTTCCCCTCACTTCCTGTTCCTCTCTTTTCCTGTTCCCCTCTCATCCTGTTCCCCTCACTTCCTGTTCCCCTCACTTCCTGTTCCCCTCTCATCCTGTTCCCCTCACTTCCTGTTCCCCTCACTTCCTGTTCCCCTCTCTTCCTGTTCCCCTCAATTTCCTGTTCCTTTCAATTTCCTGTTCCCCTCTCTTCCTGTCCCTTCAATGTCCTGTTCCCCACTCTTCCTGTTCCCCTCAATTTCCTGTTCCTTTCAATTTCCTGTTCCCCTCTCTTCCTGTCCCTTCAATGTCCTGTTCCCCTTTCTTCCTGTCCCTTCAATGTCCTGTTCCCCTCTCTTCCTGTTCCCCTCTCTTCCTGTTCCCCTCTCTTCCTGTTCCCCTCTCTTCCTGTTCCCCTCGCTTCCTGTTCCCCTCTCTTCCTGTTCCCCTCTCTTCCTGTTCCCCTCTCTTCCTTTCCTCCGTTCTCTCCTCCTCTCCACTGGAAAATGTTTTGTTCATCCCTCCTTTTGTTTGCTCTTTAAACATTGGTTGTAATTTACTTTGCGTCAACAAACACAAACACACAGATTGTCTTTGCGCTAAGCTTCACAGAATTGATACTGTTGCTTGCACAGACATGCGCAAGTCTTTCATTAAAACAAGAGGGCATTAACAGATACACAACAACCAGTCAGAGCAAATTTAAAGTATTTTATTACAATAAGTGATTAATTGAATTAACCTCTAATCAAATGCGCAGTGTCTGACTTAAGGACATGTGTGTGTCTTAAAGGTAAGGGAAAGGTGGGATACCTAGTCAGTTGTATAGGGAAAGGGGGGATACCTAGTCAGTTGTACAGGGAAAGGTGGGATACCTAGTCAGTTGTACAGGGAAAGGTGGGATACCTAGTCAGTTGTACAGGGAAAGGGGGGATACCTAGTCAGTTATACAGGGAAAGGGGGATACCTAGTCAGTTGTACAGGGGGGGATACCTAGTCAGTTGTACAGGGAAAGGGGGGGTACCTAGTCAGTTGTATAGGGAAAGGTGGGATACCTAGTCAGTTGTACAGGGAAAGGGGGGATACCTAGTCAGTTGTACAGGGAAAGGGGGATACCTAGTCAGTTGTATAGGGAATGGGGGATACCTAGTCAGTTGTACAGGGAAAGGGGGGGATACCTAGTCAGTTGTAGAGGGAAAGGGGGGATACCTAGTCAGTTGTACAGGGAAAGGTGGGATACCTAGTCAGTTGTACAGGGAAAGGTGGGATACCTAGTCAGTTGTACAGGGAAAGGGGGGATACCTAGTCAGTTGTACAGGGAAAGGGGGGATACCTAGTCAGTTGTACAGGGAAAGGGGGGGGTACCTAGTCAGTTGTACAGGGAAAGGTGGGATACCTAGTCAGTTGTACAGGGAAAGGGGGGATACCTAGTCAGTTGTACAGGGAAAGGGGGGGATACCTAGTCAGTTGTACAGGGAAAGGTGGGATACCTAGTCAGTTGTACAGGGAAAGGGGGGGGTACCTAGTCAGTTGTATAGGGAAAGGGGGATACCTAGTCAGTTGTACAGGGAAAGGTGGGATACCTAGTCAGTTGTACAGGGAAAGGGGGGATACCTAGTCAGTTATACAGGGGAAAGGGGGGATACCTAGTCAGTTGTATAGGGAAAGGGGGATACCTAGTCAGTTGTACAGGGAAAGGTGGGATACCTAGTCAGTTGTACAGGGAAAGGGGGGGATACCTAGTCAGTTGTACAGGGAAAGGGGGGATACCTAGTCAGTTGTACAGGGAAAGGGGGATACCTAGTCAGTTGTACAGGGAAAGGGGGGATACCTAGTCAGTTGTACAGGGAAAGGGGGATACCTAGTCAGTTGTACAGGGAAAGGGGGGGATACCTAGTCAGTTGTAAAGGGAAAGGGGGATACCTAGTCAGTTGTACAGGGAAAGGGGGGATACCTTTTCAGTTATACAGGGAAAGGGGGATACCTAGTCACTTGTACAGGGAAAGGGGGGATACCTAGTCAGTTGTACAGGGAAAGGGGGATACCTAGTCAGTTATACAGGGAAAGGGGGGGTACCTAGTCAGTTGTATAGGGAAAGGTGGGATACCTAGTCAGTTATACAGGGAAAGGGGGGGTACCTAGTCAGTTGTACAGGGAAAGGAGGGATACCTAGTCAGTTGTATAGGGAAAGGGGGATACCTAGTCAGTTGTACAGGGAAAGGGGGGATACCTAGTCAGTTGTACAGGGAAAGGGGGGGATACCTAGTCAGTTGTATAGGGAAAGGGGGGATACCTAGTCAGTTGTACAGGGAAAGGGGGGATACCTAGTCAGTTGTAAAGGGAAAGGGGGGATACCTAGTCAGTTGTATAGGGAAAGGGGGGATACCTAGTCAGTTGTACAGGGGGTGATACCTAGTCAGTTATACAGGGAAAGGGGGGGATACCTAGTCAGTTGTATAGGGAAAGGGGGGGATACCTAGTCAGTTGTATAGGGAAAGGGTTGATACCTAGTCAGTTGTATAGGGAAAGGGGGGATACCTAGTCAGTTGTACAGGGGGATACCTAGTCAGTTGTACAGGGAAAGGGGGATACCTAGTCAGTTATACAGGGAAAGGGGGGGATACCTAGTCAGTTGTACAGGGAAAGGGGGGATACCTAGTCAGTTGTATAGGGAAAGGGGGGATACCTAGTCAGTTGTACAGGGAAAGGGGGGATTCCTAGTCAGTTGTACAGGGAAAGGGGGGATACCTAGTCAGTTGTACAGGGAAAGGGGGGATACCTAGTCAGTTGTACAGGGAAAGGGGGGATACCTAGTCAGTTGTACAGGGAAAGGGGGGGTACCTAGTCAGTTGTACAGGGAAAAGGGAAATACCTAGTCAGTTGTACAGGGAAAGGGGGAAAGTGATAGTAATCAGTGAAAGAGAGTAGTAATAGTATTCAGTGTTAGAGAGCAGTGATAGTAATCAGGGATAGTAATCAGTGATAGAGAGTAGTGATAGTAATCAGTGATAGAGAGTAGTGATAGTAATCAGGGATAGTAATCAGTGATAGAGAGTAGTGATAGTAATCAGTGATAGAGAGTAGTGATAGTAATCAGTGATAGAGAGTAGTGATAGTAATCAGTGATAGAGAGTAGTGATAGTAATCAGTGATAAAATGGAAGTTGTGTTAGTATCAAGTGATAGATAGAGATTAGGGATAGTAATCAGTGATAGACAGCAGGGATAGGAATCCGTGATAGATAGAGATTAGTGAGAGTAATCATGTGATAGAGAGTATTGATAGTAATCAATGATAGATAGAGAGAAGGGATAGTAATGAGGGATAGATGTAGATAAGGGATAGTAATCAGTGATAGATAGAGAGTAGGGATAGTAATCAGTTATAGAGAGTATGGATAGTAATCAATAATAGCAATAAAATATCAAGTCATAGATAAAGATTAGGGATAGTAATCAGTGATAGCTAGACAGTAGTGATAGTAATCAGTGATAGATACAGAGTAGGTAAAGTAGTCAGTGATAGAGAGTAGGGATAGTAATCAATGACAGAGAGAAAGTAGTGATAGTAATCAGTGATAGATAGAGAGTAGTATAAGTAATCAGTGATAGATAGAGAGTAGTGATAGTAATCAGTGATAGATAGAGATTAGGGATAGTAATCAGTGATAGATAGAGATTAGGGATAGGAATCAGTGATAGATATAGAAAATGGATAATAATGAGTGATAGATAGAGATAGTGATAGTAATCAGTGATAGAGGGAAGGGATAGTAATCAGTGAAATATAGTAGTGATGGTAATCAGTGATAGCTAGACAGTAGTGACAGTAATCAGTGATAGAGAGAGAGTAGTGTTGGTAATCTGTGAAAGATAGAGAGTAGAGAGAGTAATCAGTGATAGTGTCACGTCCTGGCCAGTATATAAGGTTAATTGTTTTGTAGTTTGGTCAGGGCGTGGCAGGGGGTATTTGTTTTATGTGGTTCGGGGTGGTGTGTTTGTGTAAAGGGTGTTTGATTTAGTATTTCCGGGTTTTGGTTTATGTCTAGGTAGTTCTATGTGGAATCTAGTGTGTGTGTTTCTATGTTTGGTTGATTGGGGCTCTCAGTTGAAGGCAGGTGTTGTCTATCTGCCTTTGATTGAGAGTCCCATATATTAGGGTGTGTTTGTGTGTGTGATTGGTGGGTGATTGTTCTGTGTTCAGCCCTAGGCTTTGCCAGACTGTTATGTTGTTCGTTTGTTTTCGTGGTTTGTTTGTTTTGGAGTGTTATTTTTGAAAGTTAATAAAATCTAAAAATGAGCATACACGTACCTGCTGCATTTTGGTCCTCATTCACCAACGACAACCGTGACAGATAGAGAGTAGTGATAGTAATCAGTGATAGAGAGTAGGGATAGTAATCAGTTATAGATAGAGAGTAGGGATAGTAATCAGTGACAGATAGAGAGTATTGATAGTAATCAGTGATAGAGAGTAGGGATAGTAATCAGTGATAGAGAGTAGGGATAGTAATCAGTGATAGAGAGTAGGGATAGTAATCAGTTATAGATAGAGAGTAGGGATAGTAATCAGTGATAGAGAGTAGGGATAGTAATCAGTGATAGATAGAGAGTTGTGATAGTAATCAGTGATAGTTAGACAGTAGGGATAGTAATCAGTGATAGAGAGTAGTGATGGTAATAAGTGATAGAGAGAGAGTAGTGATAGTAATCAGTGATAGAGAGAGAGTAGTGTTAGTGACAGATGGAGAGTATTGATAGTAATCAGTGATTGATAGAGAGTAGTGATAGCAGACAGTGATAGATAGAGAGGAGGGATAGTAATCAATGATAGAGAGAAAGTAGTGATAGTTATCAGTGAGAGAGAATAGGGATAGTAATCAGTGATACAGTGTAGGGTTAGTAATCAGTGATAGATAGAGATTAGTAATTAGTGATAGAGATTAGGGATAGTAATCATGTGATAGAGAGTAGGTATAGTAATCAATGATAGATAGAGATTAGTGATAGTAATCAGTGATAGATAGAGAGTAGTGATAGTAATCAGTTATAGATAGAGAGTAGTGTTAGTAATCAGTTATAGATAGAGAGTAGTGTTAGTAATCAGTGATAGATAGAGAGTAGTGATAGTAATCAGTGAAAAATAGAGAGTAGTGTTAGTATCACGTGATAGAGAATAGGGATAGTTATCAGTAATAGAGAGACGGGATAGAAATCAGTTTTAGAGAGTGGTGATTGTAATCAGTGATAAAGAGGGGTAGTAAATAGTGATAGATAGAATGTAGTGATAGTAATCAGTGATAGAGAGTAGGGATAGTAATCAGTGATAGAGAGTAGGGATAGTAATCAGTGATAGAGAGTAGGGATAGAAATCAGTGATAGATAGAGATTTGGGATAGTAATCAGTGATAAAGATTAGTGATAGTAATCAGTGAAAAATAGAGAGTGGTGTTAGTATCAAGTGATAGATAGAGATTAGGGATAGTAATCAGTGATAGATAGAGATTAGTGATAGTAATGAGTTATAGATAGAGATTAGAGATAGTAATCAGTGATAGATAGAGATTAGTGATAGTAATGAGTTATAGATAGAGATTAGTGATAGTAATCAATGATAGATAGAGAAAAAGGATAGTAAAGAGGGATTGATAGAGATTAGGGATAGTAATCAGTTATAGAGAGTAGTGATTGTAATCAGTGATAGATAAAGAGTTGTAACGGCTGTCGTCTGAAGAAGTGGACCAAGGTGCAGCGGAGTTTGTGTTCATTATTAGAATTTAATATAAACAACATGAACACTATACAAAACAAGAAAAGAGTAAACCGACAGCAAACAGTCCTGTCTGGAACAAAACACTGACAGAAACAATTACCCACAAAACCCAAAGGAAAAACATGCTCCTTATGTGTGACTCCCAATCAGCGGCAACGAGCTTCAGCTGTGCCTGATTGGAAG
>NC_042989.1:39126511-39141511 GCF_901001165.1 Salmo trutta
CCCCATGTTAAGGATCAGCGTGGCAGATGTGTTGTTACCGACCCTTACCACCTGGGGGCAGCCCGTCAAGAAGTCCAGGATCCAGTTGCAGAGGGAGGTGTTTAGTCCCAGGATCCTTAGCTTAGTGGTGGGCTTTGAGGGCACTATGGTGTTGAACACTGAGCTGTAGTGAATGAACAGCATTCTCACATAGGTGTTCCTTTTGTCCAGGCGTGAAAGGGCAGTGTGGAGTGCAATAGAGATTGCATCATCTGTAGATCTGTCACGGCGGTATGCAAATTGGAGTGGGTCTAGGTTTCTGGGAAAACAGTGTTGATGTGAGCCATGACCAGCCTTTCTAAGCACTTCATGGCAGTTTACCTTAGTGTTCTTGGGCATAGCCACTATGGTGCTCTGCTTAAAACATATTGGTATTACAGACTCGGACAGGGAGAGGTTGAAAATGTCAGTGAAGACACTTGCCAGTTGGTCAGCGCATGCTCGCAGTACTCGTCCTGGTAATCCGTCTGGCCCTGCAGCCTTGTGAATGTTGACCTGTTTAGGTCTTACTCACATTGGCTGCGGAGAGCGTGATCACACCAGAACAGCTGGTGCTCTCATGCATGTTTCAGTGTTATTTGCCTCGAAGCGAGCATAGAAGTAGTTTAGCTCGTCTGGTAGGCTCGTGTCACTGGGCAGCTCTCGGCTGTGCTTCCCTTTGTAGTCTGTAATGGTTTGCAGGCCCTGCCACATCCGACGAGCATCAGAGCCGGTGTAGCACGATTCGATCTTAGTCCTGTATTGACGCTTTGCCTTTTTGAGGGTTCGTCGGACCCTTTCCTTTGGAAACTCAAGGTTGGCCTGGCAAGGGATTAAATCCATGGCCCCCACATAGGCAGGGGAAAAACCAGTGCTGACCTTGGGGGATATGAGGGCCAGGGCTAATGAAACCCCACCTCTTTAAGGAATACCTGGGATAGGATAAAGTAATCCTTCTAACCCCCCCCCCCCCCCCCCCCCCCCCCCCCCCCCCCTAAAAGATTTAGATGCACTATTGTAAAGTGGTTGTTCCACTGGATATCATAAGGTGAATGCACCAATTTGTAAGTCGCTCTGGATAAGAGCGTCTGCTAAATGACTTAAATGTAAATGTAAATGTGAACTGAATGTTTCCTTCTCAAGATTTGAATCAGACAACTTTGTGTCAGAGGTAAAACAAATAAAAGCATCATTACAAATGTTTGAGGGTGGTTGTTGTTAAACAGGCTGATGTTGTGAAGTTGTACAGGGGATGTAACGTACATAAAAGCCCAGGCCCAGACACAATAAGTGGACATGTGTTAAAGCACCGTGCTGAACAATTGGCTGGTGTTTTTACAGGCATTTTCCAATCCTCGTTCGACCAGCAACACGTGCCAGTATTGTGGAAAAACTCAATAATTATACCAATTTCTAAAGCATCTAATCCCTCTGTGCTGAATGCCTACCGCCCTGACATCTTTCGTAATGAAATGAGAAAATTGTGAAAAGTCATACTCTCAGAAGCTCCTCGACCCATTTCAGTTTGCCTATCAGCCCAGCAGATGATAGTTGATGATGCCATTCTTACTCTCCTCAACATGATCTGTAGACATCTAGAGGGTACCCAATCCCATGTCAGGATTTTGTTTGTTGACTTTTCTTCTGCCTTCAACACAATCCAGCCCTACATTCTGGCACAGAGACTCATTTGGGACTTCTCCTTAGATGGGGGGCTGGTTTTGTGGCAGTTGGACTTCCTGAGCCAACGGCCACTGCGGGTCGAAATAGGTCCCCACGTGTCAGATATACGCAATACCAACACAGGCTCTCCTCAGGGATGTGTTTTGTCCCCACTCCACCACCAACACAGGCTCTCCTCAGGGATGTGTTTTGTCCCCACTCCACCACCAACACAGGCTCTCCTCAGGGATGTGTTTTGTCCCCACTCCACCACCAACACAGGCTCTCCTCAGGGATGTGTTTTGTCCCCACTCCACCACCAACACAGGCTCTCCTCAGGGATGTGTTTTGTCCCCACTCCACCACCAACACAGGCTCTCCTCAGGGATGTGTTTTGTCCCCACTCCACCACCAACACAGGCTCTCCTCAGGGATGTGTTTTGTCCCCACTCCTGTACATCTTGTACACTAATAGTTGTACTAGTTCCCATCCTGACAGACACCTCGTTAAGTTCGCTGATGACACTGCCTTGATCAGCCTGTTGCATGATGACGAGGAACATCATGGCCCGGTCCTAGATGACTTGGTAGAGTGTTGTGACCAATCACACTTTGTCCTCAATACCAATAAAACCAAAGAGATGTGCATAGACTTCAGGAAGCGTACAACACCTACCTCTGCAACATCTATCAGAGGTCAGAACATAGAGATTGTAGAAGAATAGAGATATCTGGGTGTCCTCTTGGACAATAAGCTTCAGTGAAGTAAATGTACAGACCTGATCTACAACAAGAGTCAACAGAGACTGTACTTTCTTAAAAAGCTGGTATCTTTTAATGTTCATTGTACTATACTGACTCTGTTTTGCAAATCTTTCATATAGAGTATTTAAACCTTTTGTATTTTGTTTGTTGGTTTGGCAATGCCACTGTCAGCCAGAGAAATATGCTGAGAAGTATTATCACCACAGCAAGCAAGGTACTTGGTGTCAAACAGACAGGCCTGGATGAGATCGTTAAGGTCAGGGCCCTCAGCAAGGTACTTGGTGTCAAACAGACAGGCCTGGATGAGATCGTTAAGGTCAGGGCCCTCAGCAAGGTACTTGGTGTCAAACAGACAGGCCTGGATGAGATCGTTAAGGTCAGGGCCCTCAGCAAGGTTCTTGGAGTCAAACAGACAGGCCTGGATGAGATCTTTAAGGTCAGGGCCCTCAGCAAGGTACTTGGAGTGAAACAGACAGGCCTGGATGAGATCTTTAAGGTCAGGGCCCTCAGCAAGGTACTGGGAGTCAAACAGACAGGCCTGGATGAGATCTTTAAGGTCAGGGCCCTCAGCAAGGTTCTTGGAGTCAAACAGACAGGCCTGGATGAGATCTTTAAGGTCAGGGCCCTCAGCAAGGTACTGGGAGTCAAACAGACAGGCCTGGATGAGATCGTTAAGGTCAGGGCCCTCAGCAAGGTTCTTGGAGTCAAACAGACAGGCCTGGATGAGATCGTTAAGGTCAGGGTCCTCATCAAGGTACTTGGAGTCAAACAGACAGGCCTGGATGAGATCGTTAAGGTCAGGGCCCTCAGCAAGGTTCTTGGAGTCAAACAGACAGGCCTGGATGAGATCTTTAAGGTCAGGGCCCTCAGCAAGGTACTTGGAGTCAAACAGACAGGCCTGGATGAGATCGTTAAGGTCAGGGCCCTCAGCAAGGTACTTGGAGTCAAACAGACAGGCCTGGATGAGATCGTTAAGGTCAGGGCCCTCAGCAAGGTACTTGGAGTCAAACAGACAGGCCTGGATGAGATCTTTAAGGTCAGGGCCCTCAGCAAGGTACTTGGAGTCAAACAGACAGGCCTGGATGAGATCTTTAAGGTCAGGGCCCTCTGAAGGGTACTTGGAGTCAAACAGACAGGTCTGGATTAGATCTTTAAGGTCAGGGCCCTGACAAGGAAAATGAAAGAAATATTTACTCTGAGCTGCGCTTCGAAGGATTGGTTAAAGATGGAAGGCTGGGTTGCCCAGCAGAGATCTCCCTTGTCCTTTGAAGAATATGTCTTGTGGTAGAACTCAACGTCTAGGATGTGTCACTTCTTCAGTGAATAAGAGTTCAAAGTTCATACCAAGTTGCTATACTATAAACTCATGCTATATTCTGGCTGGTGTAGTCAAAATTCACCCTTCCAGCGTGTCGATCCTCACCTCCACGTTGAAATTAGTCCTTTTAAACGTATGGACATCAGTGCTCACGTCACCGGGAACACAATGTTAATTTCGTTAGGTTGTAGTTGTTCAACCATTTGCAACCAGAGCTCACACTGAGGTTGGCTTAGTTCTGAAGTTGATATTAGCCCTTTTAAACGTATGGACAGCAGTCCTCACGTCATCGGGAACACAAGGTTGACTTTCGTCAATGGGCTTTTGTACTGGTGGAGAGAAGGGCGTGTTTCATAGTTCACAACCAATGTCTGTTCACTTGGGTGGGGCCACTGAGTGAGCAAAGTTCACTTGTGAAACAATTCTCTCATTTAGAAGCTAAAATTACATTTCATCTTTTCACAAATAGTTTCATATTTAAACATTTCAATTGCACAACAATTCCATGTGAATCTGATAACTACAACGTGTAGCCTTTCCAAGATACAGTTTAGGTCATCCTATCATCAGAAATAATGTCTCAGATGACAACTGATCTGACATCATATTCTTTAAGTACCAACGGATATTTTCAACTGGTTGGATTACCGAAATATGGTTCAGTTCCCTAACCTTTTGATGTTACCATGCTCTCTCTATGTTAACAACGGGCTTTCTAAGAGTCCAATCTGTAGAGTAGAGAGAGAAAAGGCGGAGAGGTATTTATGGGGGTCATAAACCTCACCAACAGAGCAACGTCATGACACAGGTATAGCGTACTCCTCGGCAGGAAAAACAGAACTAGACAATCATTTGTGCCAGGTGTGATATCCCTCCTAAATAGCTAGAGATAATGTTCCTATCGACCCAGTAAGGCCAGCAGGCTAGTCTCTTTTTATAAGTATGTAACTGTTATGAAAGTTGTATTGTCAATTTGTTTTGTATTTAAACGCCACTTTTTAAACGTGTACATGACACTGGAACAACATTTCCCCGTGGGGACAATAAAGTCAGTAAAGTAAAGACACCGCTGTTCTATCCTGCCGGTACAGCGTATAACCAACCAGCTGTATGTTGATAGTGTTGTTGTTCAACCACGACTCCGTGAAGCATAAGATGTTACAGTTTTGAATGTCCCATTGGTAGGATAATCTTCCGCGTAGGTCATTGATTTTAATTCTCCAAAGATTAGCACGTTAGCTAGCAGAATGGAAGGAAGTGGGGGTTTATTAGATCACCTACGAATTCTCAGGAGGCAGCCCGCCGGCCCCTTTTTCTCCGCCTCCTCTTCACGCAAATGACAGGGATCTGGACCTGTTCCCGAGAAAGCAGTATGTCATTCGCGTCGGCCTCGTCAGACTCATTAAAGGAAAAAAGGATTCTGCCAGTCTGTGGTCAGTAATCCCAGTCCAGATGTCCAGAAGTGATTTTCGGTCAAAAGAGACGGTAGAGCAACATTATGTACAAAATAAACAAAAAAATAAGTTACAAACAAAGAAAATAAACAAACAAAAAAACACAATCGTTTTGGGACAGGTAAACGTCAGCCTTGCCATGGTTATTACTAACCTGATTTATTTCTCAGCAGTGTGCAGGTTTTACCTGGATGATTTCTACTAACCTGCTTTATTTCTCAGCAGTGTGCAGGTTTTACCTCGATGATTCCTACTAACCTGATTCCTCTGCTTTCTGAATCTGATTATTCATATTTCTTAGTACAGATGAGGAATCAAGCACCCCCCTCACACACACACACACACACACACACACACACACACACACACACACAACAGCACTGTGTTATATTAATGCTGGAACAAAAGCCTGCATAGTCAGTAGCCTGGTTGGTCAGTAGCCTGGTTGGTCAGTGGCCCGGTTGGTCAGTGGCCTGGTTGGTCAGTAGCCTGGTTGGCCAGTAGCCTGCTTGGTCAGTGGCCTGGTTGGTCAGTGGTCTGGTTGGTCAGTGGCCTGGTTGGTCAGTGGTCTGGTTGGTCAGTGGCCTGGTTGGTCAGTAGCCTGGTTGGTCAGTGGCCTGGTTGGCCAGTAGCCTGCTTGGTCAGTGGCTTGGTTAACCAGTAGCCTGGTTGACCAGTAGCCTGGTTGGCCAGTAGCCTGGTTGACCAGTAGCCTGGTTGGCCAGTGGCCTGGTTGACCAGTGGCCTGGTTGGCCAGTGGCCTGGTTGGCCAGTGGTCTGGTTGGCCAGTGGCCTGGTTGGTCAGTGGCCTGGTTGGCCAGTAGCCTGGTTGACCAGTAGCCTGGTTGGTCAGTGGCCTGGTTGGTCAGTGGCCTGGTTGGTCAGTGGCCTGGTTGGCCAGTAGCCTGGTTGGCCAGTGGCCTGGTTGGTCAGTGGCCTGGTTGGCCAGTAGCCTGGTTGACCAGTAGCCTGGTTGGCCAGTGGCCTGGTTGGCCAGTGGCCTGGTTGGCCAGTGGCCTGGTTGGCCAGTAGCCTGGTTGGCCAGTAGCCTGGTTGGCCAGTGGCCTGGTTGGCCAGTAGCCTGGTTGACCAGTGGCCTGGTTGGCCAGTGGCCTGGTTGGCCAGTAGCCTGGTTGGCCAGTGGCCTGGTTGGCCAGTGGCCTGGTTGGCCAGTAGCCTGGTTGGCCAGTGGCCTGGTTGGCCAGTAGCCTGGTTAGACAGTAGCCTGGTTAGACAGTCAGACTTCATCATGAGCTCTGTGACACACAGATCATTTTAAGGGATTGAAATGTCCACCATGTTTCCACCACACAGTGTTCTCTACTGTCCTGAAGGCAAGGCAATGGGTTAGGAGCTAGAGTTCGTGTTAGGGTTAGGAGCTAGGGTTAGGGTAAGGAACTAGGGTTAGGGTTAGAGTTAGGGTTAGAGTTAGGGTTAGGAGCTAGGGTTAGGGTAAGGAGCTACTCTTAGGTTAGGGTTAGAAACTAGGGTTAAGGTTAGGAGCTAGGATTAGGGTTAGGAGCTAGGGTTGTTTTTAGCGTTAGGGTTAGGAACCAGGGTTAGGGTTAGGAGCTAAGGTTAGGGTTAGGAAGTAGGGTTACGGTTAGGGTTAGGAGCTAGGGTTAGGGTTAGGAGCTAGGGTTAGGGTTAGAGTTAGGGTTAGAGTTAGGGTTAGGGTTAGGAGCTAGGGTTAGAGTTAGGGTTAGGAGCTAGGGTTAGGTTTAGGAGCTAGGGTTAGGGTTAGAGTTAGGGTTAGAGATAGGGTTAGGGTTAGGAGCTAGGGTTAGAGTTAGGGTTAGGAGCTAGGGTTAGGGTTAGGAGTTAGGGTTAGGGTTAGGAGCTAGGGTTAGGGTAAGGAGCTACTCTTAGGTTAGGGTTAGGAGCTAGGGTTCGTGTTAGGGTTAGGAGCTAGGGTTAGGGTAAGGAACTAGGGTTAGGGTTAGAGTTAGGGTTAGAGTTAGGGTTAGGAGCTAGGGTTAGGGTAAGGAGCTACTCTTAGGTTAGGGTTAGAAACTAGGGTTAAGGTTAGGAGCTAGGATTAGGGTTAGGAGCTAGGGTTGTTTTTAGCGTTAGGGTTAGGAACCAGGGTTAGGGTTAGGAGCTAAGGTTAGGGTTAGAGTTAGGGTTAGAGTTAGGGTTAGGGTTAGGAGCTAGGGTTAGGGTTAGGGTTAGGAGCTAGGGTTAGGTTTAGGAGCTAGGGTTAGGGTTAGAGTTAGGGTTAGA
Organism: Salmo trutta; assembly: GCF_901001165.1. Classification (NCBI taxonomy): domain Eukaryota; kingdom Metazoa; phylum Chordata; class Actinopteri; order Salmoniformes; family Salmonidae; genus Salmo; species Salmo trutta. Next base: position 39,133,952 of record NC_042989.1, read on the forward strand.
GATAGGGTTAGGGTTAGGAGCTAGGGTTAGAGTTAGGGTTAGGAGCTAGGGTTAGGGTTAGGAGTTAGGGTTAGGGTTAGGAGCTAGGGTTAGGGTAAGGGTTAGGAGCTAGGGTTAGGGTTAGGGTTAGGAGCTAGAGTTAGGGTTAGGAGCTAGGATTTGGGCAAGTGTTAGGAGCTAGGGTTAGGGTTAGGAGCTAGGGTTAGAGTTAGGAGCTAGGGTTAGGGTTAGGGTAAGGAGCTAAGGTTAGGGTTAGGTTCAGGACCTAGGGTTATGGTAAGGAGCTAGGGTTAGGGTATTGAGCTAGGGTTAGGGTAATAAGATATGGTTAAGGTTAGGGTAAGGAGCTAGGGTTAGGAGCTAGGGTTAGGGTAAGGAGCTAGGGTTAGGGTTAGGTTTAGGGTTAGGAGCTAGGTTTAGGGTTAGGGTTGGAGCTAGAGCTAGAGCTAGAGCTAGAGCTAGGGTTAGGGTTAGGAGCTAGGTTTAGGTTTAGGGTAAGGATCTAGGGTTAGGGTTAGGGTAAGGAGCTAGGGTTAGGGTAAGGAGCTAGGGTTAGGGTCAGGGTAAGGGTTAGGGTTAGGGTAAGGTTTTTTTTATTTTTTATTTCACCTTTATTTAACCAGGTAGGCCAGTTGAGAACAATTTCTCATTTACAACTTCGACCTGGCCAAGATAAAGCAAAGCAGTGCGACACAAACAACACAGAGTTTCACATGGGACAAGTGTACAGTCAATAACAAGCGTACAGTCAATAACACAATAGAAAATCTATATACAGTGTGTGCAAATGAAGTAAGATTAGGGAGGTAAGGCAATAAATAGGCCATAGTGGTGAAATAATTACAATTTAGCAATTAAACACTGGAGTGATAGATGTGCAGAAGATGAATGTGCAAGGAGAGATACTGGGGTGAAAAGGAGCAAAACAAATAACAATATGGGGATGAAGTCGTTGAGTGGGCTATTTACAGATGGGCTATGTACAGGTGCAATGATCTGTAAGCTGCTCTGACAGCTGATACTTAAAACCTCTTACATCTAGACGTTCCGCTAGCGGAACACCTGCTCCAATATCCAATGATAGGACGTGGCGCGAAATACAAAGTCCTCGAAAATCCGAAAACTTCCATTTTTCAAACATATGACTATTTTACACCATTTTAAAGACAAGACTCTCCTTTATCTAACCACACTGTCCGATTTCAAAAAGGCTTTACAGCGAAAGCAAAACATTAGATTATGTCAGCAGAGTACCCAGCCAGAAATAATCAGACACCCATTTTTCAAGCTAGCATATAATGTCACAAAAAACAAAACCACAGCTAAATGCAGCACTAACCTTTGATGATCTTCATCAGATGACACTCCTAGGACATTATGTTATACAATACATGCATGTTTTGTTCAATCAAGTTCATATTTATATCAAAAACCAGCTTTTTACATTAGCATGTGACATTCAGAACTAGCATACCCACCGAAACTTCCGGTGAATTTACTAAATTACTCACGATAAACGTTCACAAAAAACATAACAATTATTTTAAGAATTATAGATACAGAACTCCTTTATGCAATCGCTATGTCCGATTTTAAAATAGCTTTTCGGTGAAAGCATATTTTGCAATATTCTGAGTAGATAGCTAGCCCGTGATGGCGAGCTTTTTTAACACCCACCAAGTTTAGCCCTCACCAAACTCAGATTTACTATAAGAAAAATTGGATTACCTTTGCTGTTCTTCGTCAGAATGCACTCCCGGGACTTCTACTTCAATAACAAATGTTGGTTTGGTTCCAAATAATCCATAGTTATATCCAAATAGCGGCGTTTTGTTGTGCGTTCAAGACACTATCCGAAGGGGGACGAAGGGTTACGCGCCCGACGCGTTTCGTGACAAAAAAATGCCAAATATTCCATTACCGTACTTCGAAGCATGTCAAACGCTGTTTAAAATTCTCATAAAAAAGCGACAATATTCCGACCGGGAGTCGTGGTTTTCGTTCAAAGACTGAAAATAAAAACATGGTGTCGGCTCGTGCACGCGCCTCCAGAGTCATTGTTCTCTGATCGACCACTATCCAAATGCGCTACTGTTTTTCAGCCAGAGACAGCAGAGTCATCATTCACCGTTTTGCCGCCTTCTGAGAGCCTATGGGAGCCGTAGGAAGTGTCACGTTACAGCAGAGATCCTCAGTTTTCAATAAAGAGAGTGTAGAAGGCCAAGAAATGGTCAGAGAGGGCACTTCCTGTACAGAATCTTCTCAGGTTTTTGCCTGCCATATGAGTTCTGTTATACTCACAGACACCATTCAAACAGTTTTAGAAACTTTGGAGTGTTTTCTATCCAAAGCTAATAATTATATGCATATTCTAGTTTCTGGGCAGGAGTAATAATCAGATTAAATCGGGTATGTTTTTTATCCGGCCGTGAAAATACTGCCCCCTATCCATAACAGGTTAAAGTTAGTGAGGGAGATATAAGTCTCCAGCTTCAGTGATTTTTGCAGTTCGTTACAGTCATTGGCAGCAGAGAACTGGAAGGAAAGGCGGCCAAATGAGGAATTGGCTTTGGGGGTGACCAGTGAAATATACCTGCTGGAGTGCATGCTACAGGTGGTTGCTGCTTTGGTGACCAGTGAGCTGAGATAAGGCGGGGCTTTACCTAGTAGAAACGTATATATGACCTGAAGCCAGTGGGTATGGCGATGAATATGAAGCGAGGGCCAGCCAACGAGAGAATACAGGTCACAGTGGTGGGTAGTATATGGGGCTTTGGTGACAAAACGGATGGCACTGTGATAGACTGCATCCAATTTGCTGAGTAGAGTGTTGGAAGCTATTTTGTAAATGACATCACCGAAGTCAAGGATCGGTAGGATAGTCAGTTTTACGAGGGTTTGTTTGGCAGCATGAGTGAAGGATGCTTTGTTGCGAAATTGGAAGCCGATTCTAGATTTAATTTTCGATTGCAGATGCTTAATGTGAGTCTGAAAGGAGAATTTACAGTAACCCTAACCCTAACCCTAACCAGACACATAGGTATTTTTAGTTGTCCACATATTCTAAGTCAGAACCGTCCAGAGTAGTGAAGCTAGTCGGGCGGGCAGGTGCGGGCAGCGATCGGTTGAAGAGCATGCATTTAGTTTTACTTCCAGCCAGCTGGTCTGCGCATGCTATGAGGACGCGGCTAGGAATGCCATCTGGTTCGGCAGCCTTGCGAGGGTTAACACGTTTAAAAGTTTTACTCATGTTGGCTGCAGTGAAGCAGAGCCCGCAGGTTTTGGTAACGGGCCGTGTCGGTGGCACTGTACTATCCTCAAAGCGAGAACGCCTGCACAGTACTGTCTCTTTGAAGAGGGGGATGACCGTGGCAGCTTTCCAATCTTTAGGGATCTCAGACGATACAAAAGAGAGGTTGAACAGGCTAGTAATAGGGGTTGCAACAATTGCGGCAGATAATTTTAGAAAGAGAGGGTCCAGATTGTCTAGCCCAGCTGATTTGTTGGGGGTCCAGATTTTGCAGCTCTTTCAGAACATCAGCTATCTGGATTTGGGTGAAGGAGAAATGGGGGAGGCTTTGGGAAGTTGCTGTGGGGGGTGCAGAGCTGTTGATCGGGGTAAGGGTATCCAGGTGGAAGCATGGCCAGCCGTAGGAAAATGCTTCTTGAAATTCTCAATTATCGTAGATTTATCGGTGGTGACAGTGTTTCCTAGCCTGAGTGCAGTGGGCAGCTGCGAGGTTTAGGGGTTAGGGAAAACAGGATTTTGAATGGGACTGAATTGTGTGTGTGTCCAAGGTTAGCTGTACAAGACTCTCTGTGTGTGTGTCTGTGTGTGTGTGTGCGTGCGTGCGTGTGTTTGCGTACGTGTGTGTGGTTAGCCTCAAGACAAGGGCTTGACAACCAGAATCGGCACACTCACACACACACAGACACTGCAGGCCTCTTTAAGCCGTGGGCTACTGCTGTCCTATTGTTACAGTAGGGGCCAAGGTATTTTCATTTATCAGGACATGGATACGTCTCCTAGAAGAGGCCTCTTCAGAAACTTGCTATAAATAACTAGTGGTCTGGCCTACTCAAGAACAACACTGGACACTAGAACATCACTCACTATTGGAGACTTTAGGGGGGAGGAGAGAGAGAGAGAGAGAGAGAGAGAGATACACTACATGACCAAAAGTATGTGGACACCTGCTCGTCGAACATCTCATTCCAAAATCATGGGCATTAATATGGAGTTGGTCCCCCTACTTTGCCGCTATAACTACCTCCACTCTTCTGGGAAGGCTTTCCACTACATGTCGAAACATTGCTGCAGAGACTTGCTTCCATTCAGCCACAAGAGCGTTAGTGAAAGTCGGGCACTGATGTTGAGTCGATTAGACCTGGCTCGCAGTCTGTGTTCCAATTCATCCCCAAAGTGTTCGATGGTGTTGAGGTCAGGGCTCTGCACAGGCCAGTCAAGTTCTTTCACACTGATCTCAACAAACCATTTCTGTATGCACCTCTCGTTGTGCACAGGGGGCATTGTCATGCTAAAACAGGAAAGGGCCTTCTCCAAATAGTTATCACAAAGGTGGAAGCACAGAATCCTCTAGAATATCATTGTATGTTGTAGCGTTACGATTTCCCTTCACTGGAACTAAGGGGCCCAAACCATGAAAAACAGCCTCAGACAATTATTCCTCTTCCACCAAACTTTACAGTTGGCACCATGCATTCGGGCAGGTAGCGTTCTCCTGACATACCCCAAACCTAGATTTGTCCGTCGGACTGCCAGATAGTGAGGCATGATTCATCATTCCAGAGAATGCGTTTCCACTGCTCCAAATTGCAATAGCGGCGAGCTTTACACCATTCCAACCGACGCTTGGCATTGCGCATGGTAATCTTAGGCCATGGAAACCCATTTCATGAAGCTCCCGATGAACAGTTATTGTGCTGACGTTGCTTCCAGAGGCAGTTTTGAACTCGGTAGTGAGTGTTGCAACCGAGGACAGACGATTTTTACGCACTTCAGCACTCACTGAAGCTTGGGTGGCCTACCACTTCGCGGCTGAGCCGTTGTTGCTCCTAGACGTTTCCACTTAACAATAACAGCACTTACAGTTGACTGGGGGGCAGCTCTAGCAAGGCAGAAATTTGATAATCTGACTTGTTGGAAAGGTGGCATCCTATGACGGTGCCATGTTGAAAGTCACGGAGTTCTTCAATAAGGACATTCTACTGACAATGTTGGTCTATGGAGATGGCATGGCTGTGTGCTAAATTTTATACACCTGTCAGCAACGGATGTGGCTGAAATAGCGTATATATGGTGTGTATAGTGTATTTAGCCTCAGGGCTTGTGTAAGCTTCCCGTGTCAAAGTTGTGCACTAATGGTAAGACGTCAGGTGCAGGAGAGCAGAGAGTTGTGATCAGGTGCACTTTATTTGACAGAAGTACAAAAGACAGACGCAACTGCATCAAAAACCCCTCCAGCCAATGGCAAAAGTGAATAAACGCGAAAACACTCACAATAATGCAAATGTATGACAATAAACATACTACGGGTCAAAACACGATACCAAGGGGGAAAAACTAGTCTGGCGCATAACACTAAACACGTAACAAAACAATTCCACACAAAGACATGGGGGGGAACAGAGGAATATATATATGCAGTGTGATTAGGGAATGTAAACCAGGTGTGCGGGGAACAAGACAAAACAAATGGAACAATGAAAAATGGAGCGGCGATAGCTAAAAGGCCGGTGACGACGACCGCCGAACGTCGCCCGAACAAGGAGGGGAGCCGACTTCGGCGGAAGTCGTGACATCCCGATCTAATGCCTAGGCTTTATCTCAGTGGGCTATTATAATATTGTGCAGCGCAAAAGACTCAGGTTCCTTAGCCAATTAACTTCTCTGGGCTAGGTGGGATGTGACCGTCCCACCTGCGGATCACACTATTCAACAGCCAGTGAAATAGCATGGCGCGAAATACAAAACAGCTAAAAATCTCATAATTTCATTTTCTCAAACAATCAACTATTTTACACCATTTTAAAGATAAACATCACCAAGTCCTTTGTCCTCAGGCAGTCCGCTCATTGACTGAGCTCCTATTTTCTGCCCAGTAACAGGAGAAGGATGAAACACATTTCTAACGGCTGTTGACAGCCAATGGAAGCCTTAGGAAGTGCAACGTGACCCCACAGACACTGTAGTTTCGATAGGGATTCAAAAGAAGAACTACAATTCTCAGATTTCCCACTTCCTGGTTGGATTTTTCTCAGGTTTTCGCCTGCCATATGAGTTCTGTTATACTCACAGACATCATTCAAACAGTTTTAGAAACTTCAGAGTGTTTTCTATCCAAATCTACTAATAATATGCAAATATTTGACTCTGGGCCCGAGTATTAGGCAGGTTACTCTGGGCACGCTTTTCATCCGAAAATGAAAATACTGCCCCCTATACCTTAAAAAGTTAAACAGTGCCCAAGCCACCCTTTCTGAGCAGGACAGTAACCAGCGCATGCTAACAACAGAACAGCATCAGCAGTGGGAGACAAATGAGAGACAGAGTCAACTGAAGGAGAATCAGACATGGAAAACACTCCTGAACAGGCCAATCTATACACAAACACACACAGCGCGTCGATCGCTGTGTCTGTCCACGGCTGTCAGTCTCATCTAAGTAACATAATAGTGTGAAAGGTTAAAGGGGCAATCTGTGATTTACTACATACATTTTTTTTATACTTTTAAATTAATTTATATGTGAAGGATGAACCTTAGTCCGTCTAACCTCATTAGAACCCTAGTCCGTCTAACCCCATCAGAATCCTAGTCAGTCTAACCTCATCAGAACCTTAGTCCGTCTAACCTCATCAGAACCTCAGTCCATCTAACCCCATCAGAACCTTTGTCTAACCTCATCAGAACCTCAGTCAGTCTAACCCCATCAGAACCTCAGTCCATCTAACCCCATCAGAACCTCAGTCAGTCTAACCCCATCAGAACCTTAGTCAGTCTAACCCCATCAGAACCTCAGTCCATCTAACCCCATCAGAACCCTAGTCCGTCTAACCCCATCAGAACCTCAGTCAGTCTAACCCCATCAGAACCCTAGTCCGTCTAACCCCATCAGAACCTCAGTCAGTCTAACCCCATCAGAACCTTAGTCAGTCTAACCCCATCAGAACCCTAGTCCGTCTAACCCCATCAGAACCTCAGTCAGTCTAACCCCATTAGAACCTTAGTCAGTCCAACCCCATCAGAACCTCAGTCCATCTAACCCCATCAGAACCCTAGTCCGTCTAACCTCATCAGAACCTTCGTCTAACCCCATCAGAACCTCAGTCCATCTAACCCCATCAGAACCCTAAATACAGTTCCCAACAATTATATGGACACTTTTCAATTTTTCTTAATTAACTCTCTATTGCTTTTAAAATAGTTGAAATTGAAAAACACTTTTGGTGTCCGAACCTTGTAATTGGATTTTCAACATTGCAGTACCTATTTTATCGTTGTCAACTTAAGTTTTACATTTTCAATTAGAAAATAAAG
>NC_042989.1:39146511-39216511 GCF_901001165.1 Salmo trutta
GAGGTTTCGGTTCTGGTGGCATGCATTGAAACACTTGGCTTTCTCTAAGCTTTCTGTTGGTTTTCTGTTGGCTTTCTGTTGGCTTTCTGTTGGCTTTCTGTTGGCTTTCTGTTGGCTTTCTGTTGGTTTTCTGTTGGCTTTCTGTTGGCTTTCTGTTGGTTTTCTGTTGGCTTTCTGTTGGTTTTCTGTTGGCTTTCTGTTGGCTTTCTGTTAGCTTTCTGTTGGTTTTCTGTTGGCTTTCTGTTGGTTTTCTGTTGGCTTTCTGTTGGCTTTCTGTTGGCTTTCTGTTGGTTTTCTGTTGGCTTTCTGTTGGTTTTCTGTTGGCTTTCTGTTGGCTTTCTGTTGGCTTTCTGTTGGTTTTCTGTTGGCTTTCTGTTGGTTTTCTGTTGGCTTTCTGTTGGCTTTCTGTTGGTTTTCTGTTGGTTTTCTCTTGGCTTTCTGTTGGCTTTCTGTTGGCCTTCTGTTGGTTTTCTGTTGGCTTTCTGTTGGCTTTCTGTTGGCTTTCTGTTGGTTTTCTGTTGGCTTTCTGTTGGCTTTCTGTTGGCTTTCTGTTGGCTTTCTGTTAGCTTTCTGTTGGTTTTCTGTTGGCTTTCTGTTGGTTTTCTGTTGGCTTTCTGTTGGCTTTCTGTTGGTTTTCTGTTGGCTTTCTGTTGGCTTTCTGTTGGCTTTCTGTTGGTTTTCTGTTGACTTTCTGTTGGTTTTCTGTTGGTTTTCTGTTGGTTTTCTGTTGGCTTTCTGTTGGCTTTCTCTAAGCTTTCTCTTGCAAAATAACTTTGAATTAACTTATTTAAAAAATAATTGTCAACATATTAAATCACATTAAGCTGGGACGTTCACTATATTAAAAGGAACAATATCAGGTATATTTCACACCAGTAGCTGGGAGTGTCACGTCCTGACCAGTATTAGGGGTTATTTGTTATTTGAGTTTGGTCAGGACGTGGCAGGGGGTATTTGTTTTATATGGTTCGGGGTGGTTGTGTATGTAGAGGGGTGTTAGATTTATGTATTCCGGGGGTTTTTGGTTATTGTTCTATGTTAGTTTATTTCTATGTTCTGTCTAGTCGTTTGTATTTCTATGTTTTGCTAATTGGTGTTGGGGCCTTCAGTTGGAGGCAGCTGTCTATCGTTGCCTCTGATTGAAGGTCCTATAATTAGGAGTATGTTTGTTTTTGGGGTTTGTGGAAGATTGTTTCTTGTATTGTTGTGTGTTGCCTACAAGACTGTTTTGTTTATTGTTTTTTCGTGTTTGTTTTGGATTAATAAAAATGAGCATTCACGTACCCGCTGCGCCTTGGTCCAATACCTACAAAAGTCGTGGCACTCCCAGAATAGGTTATGTTGCGTTCAAGTTTAGCTAAAAGCAGCCAACTAAAGTAATGTAGTTAATGTAAGTACAATCACAAATGCTGGTCTGAGTTAATCTCCTCACAGTTTCATTCAGTAGTACAACACAATTCACATTGCATTTTACCATAGGCACAGTGGGAATTTATATCTGTGATGTTTAAATTGTTTGTTTTTTTACCACCCTTCGTTGTATTGGAGCTTCCTTTTTTCTGGTAAATGCAGGGCCGTTTTTCTTTCCCAATGGAAAATGGCAGCTGCCTGAGCATTTGCAATAATGCAATGAGTAAAGCAGTTAGATGTTTCCATTTAGCTAATTTTGCTGTTATACCAGGCCATTTAATTTCATGGCAGACCCAACCCTGCAACAGCAGCAGCCATACCAAGACCTCCTGTGCACACCCCAGAATGGTGCATTGGCAGCCACTCCTGTCCCCTGCAGCAGCTCCACTTTGCAAATCAATTTATAACATTTTTGACATTCGCTCCACTTTGTTTTGGCGGGAGCTTCATCCGGGTGGACTGAGCTCTGCCAACACCACTCTCCCAGTTCTCTCCGCAGTGTATCCAGCGACTTGAGGGAGGTCTGTCAAATGTTCAGTCTGTTCTCATATGGTGGTTCAGGGACCTTGGCAAAGTCTCAGTTCACTCAACAAACAACTGCAGATGATCTTATGCCTGTTAGCTCCCATGGGAATGATCTTAATACCCCCCCTCTGACTTTAAATCTCGTAAGGTGCTTGAGATAATGCATCTACATGTGCTCACATCCTGACATTCTGGTTCTCTCTGAAACATGGTTAAATTGTTCTGTCTCTGATAAAGACATTGAAGTAAATTATTATAACGTAATTAAAATGTGACAGATTACAGAAAGAGGAAGGAGTGGCCATAGACGTCAAATCTAATTTCATGGCGTACCAATCTTTAAATATTTCTGTTCCCATAAATTCGAGCTCCTGGTTGTAGATGTGTCCATATACACATTTATTTGTTGCTGGGATTTACCGCCCAGTAATTTTCTGACAGGAAATGTATTCAGCCTACTAGTCACGACTATCGACTGAAGAAAGAGGTTATTTTGAAAGTAAAATCAACCCTAACATCACAGATATAACCAGAAGGTCACTGCAGCATCACTTGAGCCAAAATACCAAATATTGAGAGGAAGTAGCCTAACAGAAAGAGCATTGGATTTTAAGGAAAAATAAAGAAATGTACATCTTAATATCAAAGACGGGAAGTCGAATTTTAGACACGTAGAACTTCATTGTGAAGAGATGGAGAGTCTCTTTGATCTGCTTCATCCCAGGAGAAGAAGAAAAGCAGTTCCTTTACTTCTAGAAAATTCTAGATTGAGATTTCAGAACAAAAGAAGGTGCAAGGTGGCAATCACCTCATCTTGGAAATAAAGAAGATAAAACGACCTGCTGATTAAAAAAAAAGGAGTCTGCCGAGGAGTCTGATTTCTCTGTCAAAATGCTTTGTAGTTGAGACTGGTTGTGGGCAGAAATTCAAAACAAATCCTTGCTATATAGCCTCAAAACATGGTTAAAACTACGATTTTGATATCATGGATGGTTAGTCGTTGCATCCATAGCTCTGTCTATGAATTTGAGAGTGTTTCTCCAGCTCCATCCTTCAGCTTTTTACAGAAACGGGCAGGGAAAATGCTTTGCTATTGTTTCATCTGCTGAGTGCAACTTTAAAGGCCCTGTGCGGTCAAAAACGTGTTTTTTCCTGTGTTTTATATATATATATATTTCCACACAGGCTGTATTGATCCTTTAACTCTGGACAGGATGTAGCCCAACTGAAAAAATTACTGAAACTGACTGATACACACATTAAAATGACAAATCAATGACCAGATTTGCAACAAGCTCCAGTTACTCTGCATCACTTTGCCTATTTGTGCTGGTTGGCCTCTCTCTCAGCTGTAGAGAGGACATTGTGTTTTAAAGTATTTTTCTGTATGGAAGTAGACCTATACCTGCTAATACACACAGACTTTCATATAGGTAAAGCAAAGTCATACTATGACATTACTCTACCTTCATATATTGGGCTGCCTTTATCACAATAGTGGGGAAGAGTCTTGGTGGTTCCAAACGTCTTCCATTTAAGAATGATGGAGGACACTGTGTTCTTGGGGACCTTTAATGCTGCAGAAATGTTTTGGTATCCTTCCCCTCGACACAATCCTGTCTCGGCGCTCTACGGACAATTCCTTTGACCTCATGGCTTGTTTTTTGCTCTGACATGCACTGTCAACTGTGGGAACTTATATAGACAGGTGTGTGCCTTTCCAAATCAAATCAAACTTTATTTGTCACACGCACCAAATACAACAAGTGTAGAGCTTACCGTGACTTAACTATCGTAACTGGCAACAGCTCGGCCTCCGACCTCAATGCACTACAGAGGGAAGTGCGTACGGCCCAGTACCCCACTGGGGCCAAGCTTCCTGCTATCCAGGACCTCTATACCAGGCGGTGTCAGAGGAAGGCCCCAAAAATTGTCAAAAACTCCACTCACCCTAGTCATAGGCTGTTCTCTCTGCTACCGCACAGCAAGCAGTACCGGAGCGCCAAGTCTAGGTGCAAAAGGCTTAACAGCTTCCACCCCTAAGCCGTAAGACTCCTGAACAGCTAACCAAAGGGCTACGTAGACCCAGGGGCGAAAATCTGATATCAACTTTGGGGGGGACAATTACATGACATTTTCTCAAGAGCAATTCCTGAGGGGGACACCAAAAGTAGTGCTGTAACACATAGCCTACATTGTAATATGGTAAATGTATATTGAGGAACCAAAGAAATAAGGTGTTTGCCGTACTCCTAACTACCGGTACCCAAAACTACACAACTAATCACAACAGCAATACCATTGCCTTTAACAAATCTTAGTTCAGTCACCAGTTTAAGTTGAGAGTGGGGGTATCCATGGCATTTTCCAATTATGTTCCTATTTTACAAGTTAAAAAAAATGGAGAACCTTTCATAATGTTGCCAAACAAAGACTCAACAAACTTACCTGAGACTCCCTGTCTCTGCCAGTCTGTCCCTGCATATCTGTCCCCAACTCTGCTGTCTGTGTGCCATCTGTTGCCTGCTCTGCCTAATGACATCATTGTGAAACATTTCCATTAGAATATCATTTCTTTCTTATGAACATTTTATCAACTAGTCTTTGAGATATTAGGCTACTAGGGTTCTTACTTTGCGTTTTGGTGTACTGAAAAATACTCTGATGTCCGTCTTTTATTTTTCTGCCATTTTTCTACCTGGCTGGCTGGCTACACACACACACAGTGTGTAGGTTATTTACAGTAGGAGATGGGCTTCTATCATCTTATCTTTTATCATTCTATTTGGGCTTCGATCTAAAAGGTAGCTAGCAAATGTGAAACGGATTAAAATGACAAGAGTTGACAGCTGTATGAGTTCACCATTTACACAACATATGCTGCAACCTTTTGTAATTTTAATAGTTTGTTTCATATTGGCTGGCTTCCAACAATAGCTGAATTTGCAAAGCTAGCGAGCACCAATTCAGTTTCAGTGGTGTTTGCTATAATCTTTGCTACCTGGGTTAAATAAAATAAATAAATAAAAGTTCCCTTGCGACAATTTAGCTTTTGCAACGAGACCATTAAATATATTTAAGACAATGGTAGAAGAGAGTGTAGTTCTGTTCAGTTTGGACTTCAGTTTATCGCTAACCTTATCACAGGGACTTTGAAGCACTAACTTACATCATCTGCATGCTGATCTCGGAATAAATTGACGATAGCAAAGATTCCATCTTTGACGAGGCCACATAAATGGAATAGGTACTAGCTAGCTTAATAGTTAATATTTGCGCGCTAGCTCTGCATATTCAGCTAGTGTGTGTGCGCGCGATTGACTGGATTAACCTCACGTCAGTTACGTTCATTGAGTGCCTTTCAGACAGTAGACACGACCCCTCTGTTACCTTGCCAGTGGATCAAACCATTGTGAGGAAAAGGGTGGGGGGGTCGCAATCTTTTGAAACTTAAAAACGCGCTATTAAGTGTCTATAATCAGCACAGTTGCTTTCATTGCGTATTATTAATATTATTTAAATTACATAGTTATGTTTCAGTGATATATTGGGGGGGACAAATCATATTTTTCCCAGGATGGGGGGGTCCCCCCCCCCGCCCCCCCCCCCCCCGCGATTTCCGCCCCTGCGTAGACCCCCCTTTTATGCTGCTGCTACTCTCTGTTTATTATCTATGCATAGTCACTTTAACTCTACCTACATGTACATTTTACCTCAATTACCTCAACTAACCGGTGCCCCCGCACATTGACTCTGTACCGGTAGCCCCTGTATATAGCCTCCACATTGACTCTGTAACGGTACCCCCTGTATATAGCCTCCACATTGACTCTGTACCGGTACCCCTTGTATATAGCCTCCACATTGACTCTGTACCGGTACCCCCTGTATATAGCCTCCACATTGACTCTGTACCGGTACCCCCTGTATATAGCCTCCACATTGACTCTGTACCGGTACCCCCTGTATATAGCCTCCACATTGACTCTTTACCGGTACCCCCTGTATATAGCCTCCACATTGACTCTGTACCGGTACCCCCCTGTATATAGCCTCCACACTGACTCTGTACCGGTACCCCCTGTATATAGCCTCCACATTGGCTCTTTACCGGTACCCCCTGTATATAGCCTCCACATTGACTCTGTACCGGTACCCCCTGTATATAGCCTCCACATTGACTCTGTACCGGTACCCCCTGTATATAGTCTCGCTATTGTTATTTTACTGCTGCTGTTACTTTTATTTTCTATTTTTTTACTTATCTATTTTTTACTTAACACTTATTTTTCTTAAAACTTCTTAAAGCATTGTTGGTTAAGGGCTTGTAAGTAAGCATTTCACTGTAAGGTCTACACGTGTTGTATTCGGCGCATGCGATTTGATTTCCTGTCAGACTGGTCATTTTGAACTCTATTCCACGGGCTGACTGACCTATGTTGTGTCTTGTTTTTATTTATTCATTATTATAATTCATAATTTTTGTAATAATTTGTTCTGTAAAGTGTGTTGAGACATGGTGAAATACACTTGACATAAATTGTGATTTGATTTAAGTTATTAAGAGTTCAGGTAGTGGCCATCAGGATCATGCCCTGCGTGTCTGGTCGGTAACCAGCCCTGCTGCTATGTCAGGGGTCCCTAAACGTTTTCTGTAAATGACCCCAAATTGATACTAGAAAATGCAAGGGACCCCATTTGGAAAAAATGGTGTGAATCCCTTGTTAATGCAGGTAGTTTAGCGGTTCAGAGCGTTGGGCCAGTAACCGAATCCCCTGGCCTACTAGGTAAAACATCTGCAGATGTACATTTGAGCAAGGCACTTAACCCTAATTACTCCTGTAAATCGCTCTGGATAAGAGTGTCTGCAAAATGACTAAAAAGTAAATGTCAACGCTGTGAGTTCATATTATTATTATTATTATTAACTCAATTGTAGGTGCCGCAGCCTGTCCCAACACACACAATGACGTGAACGTGCATTCTAATAGTGTAAAAAGCCCTTACTTGACACTAAAAGGTTGTATTCTATACCAATTTGTTTGATAAAAATAAATATAAATATCAACTTCTATCCGCAGCTGTACCCCTTCTAGCCAAGACCAAATCGCATGACGACAGGATAACGAATTTGACATCACTTCCGTCTGTACTTCGTCGAGCAACAACCCTCTGACGTCGACTTCAAAACACTTCCGTAAATATTCCACTCCGTTTTTTGTGTACTAGCTAGCATACGAAGTGTTTGGAAATATTTATTTTTTGCAAAATTTATCTAAATAGAATGAAGGCCAAGGGATTTGCAGTAGCCCATCACCAGTAAAGGTAAAGCGTTAGTTAGCCTAGCAGGTAAACGGACAACTAACCTCTTTTTCTCAACCACTTCGATAGAGCTACGACCGGAAATGATTTTAATAGCAGGTTAGGAGGGCAGTTTTGCTAACCCTAATTCTTTTCATAACCTTATTAACAAAATTGTCCTAACCTGCTACGTTGATTCTCATAGCCCGTTGCGTAATAATTTGTCTTAATCTGCTACGAAAAAAAGTAACTTCCGGGTCGTAGCTGTATCGAAGTGGCGTGAAGAGTGTTTCTCATAGTTAGATAGCTACATGTAGGCATTTGCAGGCACTTGGCTAGCTCATTTATATAGGGGAAATTACATTATCTGTCTAGCTCATTTAGAGATTAATGTCATCGGGGGGGTTTTGATTAGTTTGTCTTTTGTAGAGATATTGGTGCAAAATGGATGTTGACGTTAAACTAGAGGAAGATGGGAGGGAGATATCCCAAACAATAATTTGGTCTGATTCGATTAATGCCTGGATAGATTACCCAAATTCAACATTGTCAGGAAACACAGAAACAGGTTACCATGTGGGTTTACTGAAAGATAATTCACATGTACATCCCATCAGTCCCCAAACAACAAGCCAAGGGCAGATTTTACGTATTTTTCCAGAAATGACCGGAGCAAGTGATGTGGAGAACAGGGCTGTCAAAGTGGTTTATTTCTGTAAAGATCAAGATACCATCGGCACATCTGAAGTTAATTCAATCAAAGAGCGATCGTGGCATTTAGCACCATCCAGTGATATTCTGACAGGACATGCATCCGCCTTCAGTGGTTATTTTGAAGCTGAAATCAACCCAACTTCACAGGTTTCTAGCCAAACACAGACCCAGATCAATAATGAATTGCCCTCTGACAATGTTAATATCCCAAGCCATAGTACTGCCATTCATTCTGTGCTAACCTCTCCTGCTACAGAAAGCGGCTGTAATTTAGCTGTATCTACTAGGTCTATTCTTCCAGAATATTGTGAGCCATTGAACTTTCCCTCTGATGAAGAGGAAAACTACAATGCCAATTTAAGACAAAGACTACAATGCCAGAAAACGTTAGAGGATAAATATATACGTCAGTGTCGTGGCAGTTACTCAAGACCAAACCTAAGAAAGTTTGGGAAATATTGGAAAGATCCATACGCCAAGTGCAAGGAGATAGGTGTAGATTTCAATGTTGGATCAGGAGCGAAACAGAAACTTGATTTGCATTTACTGACATTTGGTGTTATGCTTGAGGTGTCAGAATATGCTAGAAACATTAATAGATCTCGTCCTCATGTTATCTTTGATATTCTAGATTACAACTTTGGTCTTGGTGTACAAAATGAACAACAATATGACTTTTCAAACAAGATAGAAAAGAAATTAAAAGAAATGCTGAAGATGCATTCCAAGAGAACACCTGCGTGGTTAACAGAAGTGTTTGAACTTCCTGATCCAAAGACAGTTAAAGTTTTGGAATACTCCCTTAAATGGGCACAGTTCTATTTACAAAACAGCTGGTCAAATCCTACACCGTTTGACATTTGCATAAAGGAGGAGCCTGTTGTTGGCCTGATCTCTCCTCTGCATGTGACGACAGAGAGCTTATCTACCGAGACAGATGTAACACGATGTGCTGATGAGACTACAATCCTTGACCCTGAAAATGGGCGTAATGATATCTGCACAAGGTATGAGCCTGATATGGGCATCGTGTATCCTCAACATGTCCAGGCGGACACCTTCACATCTCAGACAGATATAACAATGCACCAATCCTTAATAATGCCCACTGTAGAAGAAGCATTGAGGGACCTCTACCCCATCTGTAAGGAAAAAGGACTTGACATTATTGTGAAATCAAAATATGGGAAAGCTGAGAAACTTGACTTGCATCTATTGACCAGAGATGTAATGTTTGAATTGGCTGATTTTGCCTCACAAGTGTGTGGAAATTGGAAGCAGATTGTGTGTGAGGTTCTCGAGCATAATTTTGATTTGGATTTAAAAAGTGGTAAAACTGAGCTGGCTGAAGATATTATGGGAAGGTTAAGAGCAGTTTTGCAGCGTAAGACGGGTAAAAACGGTACATGGAGATGGGAACTTGAAAATGAAGCTTTCTTCTTAAAGAAGTCACGCAAACGAAAGAATCCTGCAGATATGTCCAGTAACCAGAAGGTCACTACAGCATCACTTGAGCCGAAATACCAAATGAAAGAAGTATCAAAAAGGAGAAGATTGAATTTAATGAGGAAGAAGAAAGACATGGACATGTTAGTAACCGAGGAGACTGAGGGAGGACATTTCTTTGAAGTCATACAAATAGAACCTCATTGTGTCAAAATAGAGAGAATCTCTGATGAGACTGACCTTGCACTTTGTACTGATGAAACAAAGCAAATTGTTGTTACCAACGTAGACCAATCAAATGTGACGTCTCACACCAAAAAAATGGTGAAAGCCGACGCGTGCTACCCACTCTGTGAGGAAATAGGTCTGGACCTTGATGTTGCATCCAAACCTTCTAAAAAGAAACTGGAATTTCACTTACTGACAAACGGTGTAATATTTGAGGTGTATAAATATGCTAAGATAAAATCCTACCATAAAAAAGAAAAAAGATTTGGCTATATTCTCTTTGATATTCTAAAATACAATTTTGATCTTAGTTTGCAAAATCAGAGACGTAATCTATTTCAACTGCGTATTAACTGTAAAGTGAAAAGAATGGTTCAGAAACACAAACCTGAGCTCTTGGGAAAAGGAGAAATCTCTAAAGAAGTGTTCATACTACCGAGTGTGATTAAAAGCCAAGCAAAAAAAAAAACTGTGCTTTCAGATTATTTTCCTGAAAAAAATATAGAACAAGATGCAAGGCTGGTTTATCCTCATCATTGTAAAGACACTATCGCTGTGGAGACAGTTGAAACAATCTCCACTGATGAAGCAGCAATGCTTGGCCAGGATAATGAACCTGCTGACATCTGCATAAAGGAGGAGTCTGATCTTCACTCTGAGGTCAAACTGGTTTATTTCTGCAAAGACCAAGAAACTGTCAGAACATCTGAAGAGCATTTTTGATCAAAGATGGATCAACACCCAGTAATATTCTGACTGGAAATGTATTCAGCCTTCCACAGTCACCACTACCAGCTGCAGAAAGTGGTCCTTTCGGAAGTAAAATCAAGCCAACTTCACAGATATAACCAGAAGGTCCCTGCATCATCACTTGAGACAAAATACCATAGGCTCACAGAAGTAACAGGGGGAAAAAAGGGATTTAATGAGGATAAATAAATGTTTATAGCCAAGAAGGAAAAGAAAGTTGTCAGACAAGTAGAACCTCATTGAGATGAGATGGAGAGCATCTGCCAGGGAAAAGAAAAGCACTTCCTGACAGATCTCAGGGGGAAAAAAAGATGCAAGATGGAAAGAAAAGTCTGATCTGCTCGCTGTGAAAAGCCAGTTTCTTATTTGCCTGGGGGGGAAAAAGATTGATATTGTTAAATGTGATGAAGTGCAACACGAGGTGGATTCTTACTGAACTTTCAAAATGCTTTGTAGTTGAGACTGGTTCTGAGAAGAAATGCTAACAAATCCTTGCTGAATACAGATCAGACATCCTAGGATTTGGGGGCTATTGAAAATCTGCAAAAGGCTAAGTCAAATTCCGTCAGTTCAAGAAGACGACTCGCACTTGGGAATGGCTCCGGGCTAATAAAAAAAAAAACTGTCAGTGTTAAAATCACTGCAGAAAGACAACAAGAGTTTTGCCAAAAGGAAGAAGGGTTCTTGGATCACTTGTGTGGTAGAGAAACACCCAGAAACTGTCTGGACAGGACGGAGCTCCAGTCTGGACAGGACGGAGCTCCAGTCTGGACAGGATGGAGCCTAACTGTGGAAAAACAGAAACTGGCTGATGCACACATTAAAATGACAAATCAATGACCAGATTGGCAACAAGCTCCAGTTACTCTGCATCACTTTGCCTATTTGTGCTGGTTGGCCTCTCTCTCAGCTGTAGAGAGGACATTGTGTTTTAAAGTATTTTTCTGTACGGAAGTAGACCTACCTGCTAATACACACAGACTTTCATATAGGTAAAGCAAAGTCATACTATGACATACTCTACTTTCATATATTGGGCTACCTTTATCACAATAGTTTCACAGTTTTAAAAAAAGTGTGTTTTCAAATGACTGAATTCTATATTGGTCTTTGGATCATACTTGGAATGTGAAAGGTTCCTAATGTAAGACTAGTTTTAGGTCTCCCTGAAGTCCGTAGACTTCCATTCTATTACTCACCCTAGAACAGTCAACAAGCCTAACACCATGTGTATTCATTAGGCATACTGTAGCTAAATGTTTAATGGGGAGTCAACAAGCCTAACAGAGATGTGTATTCATTAGGCATACTGTAGCTAAATGTTTAATGGGGAGTCAACAAACCTAACAGAGATGTGTATTCATTAGGCATACTGTAGGTAAATGTTTAATGGGGAGTCAACAAGCCTAACAGAGATGTGTATTCATTAGGCATACTGTAGCTAAATGTTTAATGGGGAGTCAACAAGCCTAACAGAGATGTGTATTCATTAGGCATACTGTAGCTAAACGTTTAATGGGGAGTCAACAAGCCTAACACCATGTGTATTCATTAGGCATACCATAGCTAAATGTTTAATGGGGAGTCAACAAGCCTAACAGAGATGTGTATTCATTAGGCATACTGTAGCTAAATGTTTAATGGGGAGTCAACAAGCCTAACAGAGATGTGTATTCATTAGGCATACTGTAGCTAAACGTTTAATGGGGAGTCAACAAGCCTAACACCATGTGTATTCATTAGGCATACTGTAGCTAAATGTTTAATGGGGAGTCAACAAGCCTAACACCATGTGTATTCATTAGGCATACTGTAGCTAAATGTTTAATGGGGAGTCAACAAGCCTAACAGAGATGTGTATTCATTAGGCATACTGTAGCTAAATGTTTAATGGGGAGTCAACAAGCCTAACACCATGTGTATTCATTAGGCATACCATAGCTAAATGTTTAATGGGGAGTCAACAAGCCTAACAGAGATGTGTATTCATTAGGCATACTGTAGCTAAATGTTTAATGGGGAGTCAACAAGCCTAACAGAGATGTGTATTCATTAGGCATACTGTAGCTAAACGTTTAATGGGGAGTCAACAAGCCTAACACCATGTGTATTCATTAGGCATACTGTAGCTAAATGTTTAATGGGGAGTCAACAAGCCTAACACCATGTGTATTCATTAGGCATACTGTAGCTAAATGTTTAATGGGGAGTCAACAAGCCTAACAGAGATGTGTATTCATTAGGCATACTGTAGCTAAATGTTTAATGGGGAGTCAACAAGCCTAACACAGATGTGTATTCATTAGGCATACTGTAGCTAAATGTTTAATGGGGAGTCAACAAGCCTAACACAGATGTGTATTCATTAGGCATACTGTAGCTAAATGTTTAATGGGGAGTCAACAAGCCTAACAGAGATGTGTATTCATTAGGCATACTGTAGCTAAATGTTTAATGGGGAGGCTACACTAACGCTTCTTGGACCAATTCAGAAATTGGTACACAAGAAGGAGTAGCCTAGTCTTTTTAGGATTAAGTGAAAATAAGGAGACAATATATTTTAAATGTATCCGTATTAAGGGTTTAGTCTTTTGAATAGTGGATTTTTGCAGATTCCCTTGGCCTTCCTTCCTGTTTAACTGTTGATGTCTGGTCTTGCTGTAGAGACTGAATACAGCAGGATTATTGCGAGACTTATTTTTTTTCTCTTAACTATTTTACAACGTATTCATTGACGAGACAAACTCGACTACTTTTACAAGCCTCTATAGAAGAAAACTTCTGATCTTTTTTTTGTTAGAATTAAAAAGACAAACAAATATATTTTATTTTCTAAAAGTATGCATTAGTGAAATAACCTACTATGATGGATCATGTTTTTATCCTTTTTTTTTCATCAGTGGGCTATTTTTTTTTTTTTTTTTCCCTTTTTTTAGTGGAAAGGTTAAGAGACTGCATCAAGACCTGCCTTACTGTTACCCACATGTTTCTGTTTTGAACATGGAGCTATTCTACCGTAAACTAAGATCTATTTATTTAATTTTTTTTTTTTAAGGATACTTCCACTGACATTCTTAGAGGTGTCATTTTATTGTGAGGAACTGCAGTTCGATCAGAAGTGTTTTTCTGTTTTGTCCTCTGTTTTTTTGAGTGACCCACTCACTCAGTCACTCGTCTCAGTGCACAAGTCTCCCCTTTCTCCAGACATCGCGTATGAATCAGAATCCGTAGCTAGTTATGACACGTGAGCCTCTGGATGAAAAGGTATGTTAAATTATGTTAACATTTTAAGAATTCATAGAATCTGACTGGTGCTAATAGCATTCATGTCAACACTTAAATGAATGGGAATTAGCTGTAATTGCTTGGTCTGATAACTTTATACATGCGTTTGTGTTTCCAGCAGAGTATCCCTAAAGCAGCGTGCTCGTATCGTCCTTTCTCCATGTTGGACTAAACACTTTCAACGCTACACAAGTGAAAACCCCAAATCCCTAAAGGTGTGTTAAATCCCTAAATATTATTTTTAAGAATCTGATTTTTTTTTTACAATTTTGCTGCCTTTAGACAGGCAGCCCAATTCTGAATTTGTTTTCTTCACTAATTGGTCTTTTGACCAATCAGCTTTGAAAAAGATCTGATGTGATTGGTCAAAATGTAGATTAATGGAAAATGATCAGAATTGGGCTGCCTGTCTCAGACATTGTGGCTTAGAAGAAGAGCTTATTGGGGATGTCAATGTTAACCAATTATTATACTGTATGTGGAGTGGACACCACTTTGATTAACACTGGCACTAAACACTGTGATTAACACTGGCACTAAACACTGTGATTAACACTGGCACTAAACACTGTGATTAACACTGGCACTAAACACTGTGATTAACACTGGTACTAAACACTGTGATTAAAACTGGCACTAAACACTGTGATTAACACTGGCACTAAACACTGTGATTAACACTGGCACTAAGCACTGTGATTAACACTGGCACTAAACACTGTGATTAACACTGGCACTAAGCACTGTGATTTACACTGGCACTAAGCACTGTGATTAACACTGGTACTAAACACTGTGATTAACACTGGCACTAAACACTGTGATTAACACTGGCACTAAACACTGTGATTAACACTGGCACTAAACACTTTGATTAACACTGGCACTAAACACTGTGATTAACACTGGCACTAAACACTGTGATTAACACTGGCACTAAGCACTGTGATTAACACTGGCACTAAACACTGTGATTAACACTGGTACTAAACACTGTGATTAACACTGGCACTAAACACTGTGATTAACACTGGCACTAAACACTGTGATTAACACTGGCACTAAACACTGTGATTAACACTGGTACTAAACACTTTGATTAACACTGGCACTAAACACTGTGATTAACACTGGTACTAAACACTTTGATTAACACTGGCACTAAACACTGTGATTAACACTGGTACTAAACACTGTGATTAACACTGGCACTAAACACTGTGATTAACACTGGTACTAAACACTTTGATTAACACTGGCACTAAACACTGTGATTAACACTGGTACTAAACACTTTGATTAACACTGGTACTAAACACTGTGATTAACACTGGCACTAAACACTGTGATTAACACTGGCACTAAACACTTTGATTAACACTGGCACTAAACACTGTGATTAACACTGGTACTAAACACTTTGATTAACACTGGCACTAAGCACTGTGATTAACACTGGCACTAAACACTGTGATTAACACTGGCACTAAACACTGTGATTAACACTGGCACTAAACACTGTGATTAACACTGGTACTAAACACTGTGATTAACACTGGCACTAAACACTGTGATTAACACTGGTACTAAACACTGTGATTAACACTGGCACTAAACACTTTGATTAACACTGGTACTAAACACTGTGATTAACACTGGTACTAAACACTGTGATTAACACTGGCACTAAACACTGTGATTAACACTGGCACTAAACACTGTGATTAACACTGGCACTAAACACTGTGATTAACACTGGTACTAAACACTTTGATTAACACTGGCTCTAAACACTGTGATTTCTAGTGGTGGAGAAGGAGGCCACCTACAGAATGTTAGGAGCAGTGGCTTGTTCCCAGGAGACCAACACTTGAGGACGCAACTTCTGTCATGATGACGAGGTGGCATCTTCGCTGGTGAGTTCCAGACATTTTGTGGATGGGTGCATAAGGCCCCGCACAATTGTCCCAGCATCGCCCGGGTTTGGCCGGGGTAGGCCGTCATTGTAAATAATAATTTGTTTTTAACTGACTTGCCTAGTTACAGAAAGGTTACATTTTCATTTGGGGAAAAAATTGGCTATAGCCTGGGCAGTAGACTGATCCAGCATATATTTTAACCCAGATTTACCAGATATTCAGGCTAACTACCAAACCAGACACAGAACATATTTCATTGTCTCCCTTCTGTGTCCCAACATAGGATAACATACAATAGGGCAAAATGTTCTGTTGTCATTCAGGTGCCTACGGTACCTGAAGGTATTTACAATCCCCAAACACATCAGAACCCATCTCAGTAGACATGGAGCACTTCTCATCGAGGTGACGGCGTCGTCGGTAGAGGCGGCCGCGTCGTCGGTAGAGGCGGCCGCGTCGTCGGTAGAGGCGGCCGCGTCGTCGGTAGAGGCGGCGGCGTCGTCGGTAGAGGCGGCGTCGGTAGAGGCGGCGTCGGTAGAGGCGGCGGCGTCGGTAGAGGCGGCCGCGTCGTCGGCGGCGTCGGTAGGGGCGGCGGCGTCGTCGGTAGGGGCGGCGGCGTCGTCAGTAGGGGCGACGGCGTCATCAAGATTGGAGTCTTATTCCAATGAAACCCGGCCATGGTGTAGGTCCCTCAGGGTTGGGCTGAATTCGAATTGAAGGCAGTCAATTCAAGAAGTAATCACAAATTACTATTATGATATTAATTGGAAAAAAAGACTCCAATCTTGACGACGCGGTCATCTCTACGACGACGCGGTCATCTCTACGACGACGCGGTCAGCTCTACGACGACGCGGTCATCTCTACGACGACGCCGTCATCTCTACGAGAAGTTTTCACACGTTGTGGATTTGTACCAGAACAATTCATTCCATATATCCCTACTTCGGGTTTAACCACACCCAGAAACTTGACTGCCACTGTGAATGCATAATTTTTCTCTTCATTTTATTCACAGATCCTCTATTTGCTATACTAGAGGGACATGAAGTCTGACTCCATCCTCAACATGTGGACCTGCCCTGAGGATGTTGGACACCACTGTTACACCTTCAGCCATGTTGATTTCCTGTCAGACTGGTTGTTTTTTTGAACTCCGTTCCATGGACGGACTAACCTTTTACCAGAACAGGAATACAATGTTTATCAGACTCTCCTCACCAGTGGACTAACTACTCAGACTGGTCGTGAAGTCACAGGAAATAGACTGATCTGTTAGGAGGGATGCCGTATTCCAATCCTGGTTAGATTATGTTTATAAGGAGAGTTCAGGTAGTAACCAGTACATTGAGATAAATGTAGATGTCCACACTCTGGACAATATAAAAGGCTTTGGAGAGGGACCACGTTTTCAGGAGAAGGATAACAGGGCCTTGTCCAGAAACAACCCCCAGCTCTTACCTCCAAGGCACTTGTAACTTAACTGTATGCAAAATTCCCTGATTGTATTAAATAATGTATTACATTCCCTTTATTACATTTCCTGTACACATCACATTTTAGAAATTCAATGGTTATGAAAATGTTGTTGTTTTTTCCGCATTTACACTGTTTGGCCTTTTGTCGTGGAATTTTTTTGTGCATCTTAAGAGTGGAAACCCTGTGTATAGATCTGAAATGATTCGCTCTTTAAACATTTCATCTAGCCTATCAGTGGGTACGTTTTGTCACTTTTGCTTTGTTATACCACAATCTTTGAGTTTTACATTAATTCTAGTCTGGCAACAGGTTCTCCGGGTTTAAATAAAATGAGGTCTCCTAGGGCCATTGACTCAGATGTAGATAAATCATGTTCAATGGAGATTCACCGTTGTAAGTGTTTTTACAGGCCTGCTACACTGGACACGTATTGTTGCAGGGCATTAGAGGCTCTTACTTAAACCCGGCCATGGTGTAGGTCCCTCAGAGGCTCTTACTAAACCCGGCCATGGTGTAGGTCCCTCAGAGGCTCTTACTAAACCCAGCCATGGTGTAGGTCCCTCAGAGGCTCTAACTAAACCCAGCCATGGTGTAGGGCCCTCAGAGGCTCTTACTAAACCCGGCCATGGTGTAGGTCCCTCAGAGGCTCTTACTAAACCCAGCCATGGTGTAGGTCCCTCAGAGGCTCTTACTAAACCCAGCCATGGTGTAGGTCCCTCAGAGGCTCTTATTAAACCCGGCCATGGTGTAGGGCCCTCAGAGGCTCTTACTAAACCCAGCCATGGTGTAGGTCCCTCAGAGGCTCTTACTAAACCCGGCCATGGTGTAGGTCCCTCAGAGGCTCTTACTAAACCTGGCCATGGTGTAGGTCCCTCAGAGGCTCTTACTAAACCCGGCCATGGTGTAGGGCCCTCAGAGGCTCTTACTAAACCCGGCCATGGTGTAGGTCCCTCAGAGGCTCTTACTAAACCCGGCCATGGTGTAGGTCCCTCAGAGGCTCTTACTAAACCCAGCCATGGTGTAGGGCCCTCAGGGTTGGGCTGAATTCGAATTGAAGGCAGTCAATTCAGGAAGTAATCACAAATTACTATATTAATTGGGGGGAAAAATGCATTTTCAATACTTAATAATAAACTGAAAAGTAGAAGCTATTTATTAAAAAAAAAAAAAGATTTGTTTTATTCAAATCATTTCCTGAATTGACTGCTTTTAATTTGAATTGGGGCCAAACCTGGTGACCAGTGTGAAATAACTGGTTGTATTTCCAAGGATTTCCAAGGATTCGATTTACAATCTTATACCACCATCGTGTGGCCAAAAGATAGTGTAATGAAACAGCAGGGAGCAGGCCTCGAACCCTCGACCTTCTTGCCCGAAGTACAACACTGCAAACGAGGTCCTTGGTTAATTACGAACCGCCAGCTAGTCTGATAATTGTGTTTTTGCCAGAGGACTCAAACGTTGCCTAACTCTCTGGCTTGCAAACGTCATTTCAAGACTGATATAGCTAGTCTTGCAACAAGCAAGCAGCAATATAAAAGTAGCATAACTAGCTAGGTCAACAGACCACGGCATTATTAAAGATGAATGGCATATGTATGAAGATAGAGGGGACACAGAGGTTCGCTAGCCCGGGTTAGGGCAGGGGACTGCGGGCTGTGGTACGTGCTGCTGACAGTAAACGAGAGAGGTGCCCCACTGTGAATACTTGCTTCACCAGGTATTCAACTCTCAGAACATGACTGCGTTGGGTTGTAGAAAATAAATCACATCAAAGTTATATTTGTGGTTCTATCCAGCTACCTGACCAACCTCATTGTGCATGAAGGTGATATTTCTCTCACTGTGTGTCACTTGAATGAAGGGCTGGTTGTAGATTTTTCTTAAGGTATTAGCAAACCATAATAACATTGTAGCAATAATTTTTTTACATCCTTCAAGGCATTGTGACTGGAAGTGGACATCACACTCACCCCCTACCATGTGGGTTCAGCATGTCTTTCAGAAGCTGACAGCCCAATTTAATCAGATCAGGTCCATTCAGTATCTGGCTCTGCTTGTTGTTCAATAATGAATGAAGTTGCTTTGACACACACACACACACACACTCACAACAACCCTTCCCTTTTTAGATCATAATGAATATGATTAAATGTACAGGGTTGACCTGGTCAGCACTCGTAGTCTGAGAAGTTTTATGAGACTGCTAGGTGTGGAGAGGAGACTACTACTAGAGAACAGCTAGGAGAGGAGAGGAGACTACTACTAGAGACCAGCTAGGAGAGGAGACTACTACTAGAGACCAGCTAGGAGAGGAGACTACTACTAGAGAACAGCTAGGTGTGGAGAGGAGACTACTACTAGAGAACAGCTAGGAGAGGAGAGGAGACTACTACTAGAGAACAGCTAGGAGAGGAGAGGAGACTACTACTAGAGAACAGCTAGGAGAGGAGAGGAGACTACTAGAGACCAGCTAGGAGAGGAGAGGAGACTACTACTAGAGACCAGCTAGGAGAGGAGACTAATAGAGAACAGCTAGGAGAGGAGAGGAGACTACTACTAGAGACCAGCTAGGAGAGGAGAGGAGACTACTACTAGAGAACAGCTAGGAGAGGAGACTACTACTAGAGAACAGCTAGGAGTGGAGACTACTACTAGAGAACAGCTAGGAGAGGAGAGGAGACTACTAGAGACCAGCTAGGAGAGGAGACTACTACTAGAGAACAGCTAGGAGAGGAGACTACTACTAGAGAACAGCTAGGAGAGGAGACTACTAGAGAACAGCTAGGAGAGGAGAGGAGACTACTACTAGAGAACAGCTAGGAGAGGAGACTACTACTAGAGAACAGCTAGGAGAGGAGAGGAGACTACTAGAGACCAGCTAGGAGAGGAGAGGAGACTACTACTAGAGACCAGCTAGGAGAGGAGACTACTACTAGAGAACAGCTAGGAGAGGAGAGGAGACTACTAGAGACCAGCTAGGAGTGGAGAGGAGACTACTACTAGAGACCAGCTAGGAGAGGAGACTACTACTAGAGAACAGCTAGGAGAGGAGAGGAGACTACTACTAGAGAACAGCTAGGAGAGGAGAGGAGACTACTACTAGAGAACAGCTAGGAGAGGAGAGGAGACTACTAGAGACCAGCTAGGAGAGGAGAGGAGACTACTACTAGAGACCAGCTAGGAGAGGAGACTAATAGAGAACAGCTAGGAGAGGAGAGGAGACTACTACTAGAGACCAGCTAGGAGAGGAGAGGAGACTACTACTAGAGAACAGCTAGGAGAGGAGACTACTACTAGAGAACAGCTAGGAGTGGAGACTACTACTAGAGAACAGCTAGGAGAGGAGAGGAGACTACTAGAGACCAGCTAGGAGAGGAGACTACTACTAGAGAACAGCTAGGAGAGGAGACTACTACTAGAGAACAGCTAGGAGAGGAGACTACTAGAGAACAGCTAGGAGAGGAGAGGAGACTACTACTAGAGAACAGCTAGGAGAGGAGACTACTACTAGAGAACAGCTAGGAGAGGAGAGGAGACTACTAGAGACCAGCTAGGAGAGGAGAGGAGACTACTACTAGAGACCAGCTAGGAGAGGAGACTACTACTAGAGAACAGCTAGGAGAGGAGAGGAGACTACTAGAGACCAGCTAGGAGTGGAGAGGAGACTACTACTAGAGACCAGCTAGGAGAGGAGACTACTACTAGAGAACAGCTAGGAGAGGAGAGGAGACTACTAGAGACCAGCTAGGAGAGGAGAGGAGACTACTACTAGAGAACAGCTAGGAGAGGAGACTACTACTAGAGACCAGCTAGGAGAGGAGACTACTACTAGAGACCAGCTAGGAGAGGAGACTACTACTAGAGAACAGCTAGGAGAGGAGAGGAGACTCCTAGAGACCAGCTAGGAGAGGAGAGGAGACTACTACTAGAGAACAGCTAGGAGAGGAGACTACTAGAGACCAGCTAGGAGAGGAGAGGAGACTACTACTAGAGAACAGCTAGGAGAGGAGACTACTACTAGAGACCAGCTAGGAGAGGAGACTACTACTAGAGAACAGCTAGGAGAGGAGACTACTACTAGAGACCAGCTAGGAGAGGAGACTACTACTAGAGAACAGCTAGGAGAGGAGAGGAGACTACTACTAGAGAACAGCTAGGAGTGGAGACTACTAGAGAACAGCTAGGAGAGGAGACTACTACTAGAGACCAGCTAGGAGAGGAGACTACTACTAGAGAACAGCTAGGAGAGGAGACTACTACTAGAGACCAGCTAGGAGAGGAGACTACTACTAGAGACCAGCTAGGAGAGGAGAGGAGACTACTACTAGAGAATAGCTAGGAGAGGAGAGGAGACTACTACTAGAGACCAGCTAGGAGAGGAGAGGAGACTACTACTAGAGAACAGCTAGGAGAGGAGAGGAGACTACTACTAGAGAACAGCTAGGAGAGGAGACTACTACTAGAGAACAGCTAGGAGAGGAGAGGAGACTACTACTAGAGACCAGCTAGGAGTGGAGACTACTACTAGAGAACAGCTAGGAGAGGAGACTACTACTAGAGACCAGCTAGGAGAGGAGACTACTAGAGACCAGCTAGGAGAGGAGACTACTAGAGACCAGCTAGGAGAGGAGAGGAGACTACTACTAGAGACCAGCTAGGAGTGGAGACTACTACTAGAGAACAGCTAGGATAGGAGACTACTAGAGACCAGCTAGGAGAGGAGACTACTAGAGACCAGCTAGGAGAGGAGAGGAGACTACTACTAGAGAACAGCTAGGAGAGGAGACTACTACTAGAGACCAGCTAGGAGAGGAGACTACTACTAGAGAACAGCTAGGAGAGGAGAGGAGACTACTAGAGACCAGCTTGAAGCTGTTCTCTTGTCTGAGAGCCCTCCTCCATGGATTTCTATCCCAGTAAGATCTAGAAGGAAAACGCTTGTTAGTTTGATAGTGATTTCTATGTGCCAGGTTTTCAACTGTGTAATACACCCCCTGTACTGATGGCATTTACATTTGATTGAACATACCTTGAGTTCAGAACGTCAAACAACTTGTTCATAGTTTTCCA
Organism: Salmo trutta; assembly: GCF_901001165.1. Taxonomy (NCBI): domain Eukaryota; kingdom Metazoa; phylum Chordata; class Actinopteri; order Salmoniformes; family Salmonidae; genus Salmo; species Salmo trutta. Next base: position 39,168,642 of record NC_042989.1, read on the forward strand.
GGAAGTGGGCTGTGCATTTTACCTCCTTAGGCAGTTAGCCTAGCTGCATCATAGTTTGCTCTCCTTAGGCAGTTAGCCTAACGGCATCATAGTTTGCCCTCCTTATGCAGTTAGCCTAGCTGCATCATAGTTTGCCCTCCTTAGGCAGTTAGCCTAGCTGCATCATAGTTTGCCCTCCTTAGGCAGTTAGCCTAGCTGCATCATAGTTTGCCCTACTTAGGCAGTTAGCCTAGCAGCATCATAGTTTGCCTTCCTTAGGCAGTTAGCCTAGCTGCATCAGTTTGCCCTCCTTAGGCAGTTAGCCTAGCGGCATCAGTTTGCCCTCCTTAGGCAGTTAGTCTAGCGGCATCAGTTTGCCCTCCTTAGGCAGTTAGCCTAGCTGCATCAGTTTGCCCTCCTTGGGCAGTTAGCCCAGCGGCATCATAGTTTGCCCTCCTTGGGCAGTTAGCCTAGCTGCATCAGTTTGCCCTCCTTAGGCAGTTAGCCTAGCTGCATCATAGTTTGCCCTCCTTAGGCAGTTAGCCTAGCTGCATCATAGTTAGCCCTCCTTAGGCAGTTAGCCTAGCTGCATCATAGTTAGCCCTCCTTAGGCAGTTAGCCTAGTGGCATCATAGTTTGCCCTCCTTAGGCAGTTAGCCTAGCGGCATCATAGTTAGCCCTCCTTAGGCAGTTAGCCTAGCTGCATCATAGTTTGCCCTCCTTAGGCAGTTAGCCTAGCTGCATCATAGTTTGCCCTCCTTAGGCAGTTAGCCTAGCTGCATCATAGTTTGCCCTCCTTAGGCAGTTAGCCTAGCTGCATCATAGTTTGCCCTCCTTAGGCAGTTAGCCTAGCTGCATCAGTTTGCCCTCCTTAGGCAGTTAGCCTAGCGGCATCATAGTTTGCATCCCTTGAGTAAGTAAAGCATCCATTAGTACTAATACATCATTTTTACTACATGATGTTTTATGATGTTCCATCTTAATTTATTAATATTTGTATAGTAATGTGGTAGTACAGTATTTTCAAGCATTAACAAGTTAGTGTCTTGAACGTATGAATTTGTAAATTTCTTGTCGATATTTGCTGATATTTATGTTAATGTGCTTCTTTACCTGCAGAGACAGTGTATCTAATAAACACCTGTGTTGCCAGCTTCACTCCCATGTTTGTGAAGGGTGACAAATGAATGTGTTTGTCCGTCAGCTTTGGTACCATCCTGATTGGGTGCCTTTTGTCCATCTTGTAAAACAACACCAGGATTTCATCTCTGATTTGGTGAATTTAAAGGAATGACATTAGTCCATTTTTATTATTATTTTTTATTTTTTTCAATTTAATTGTAATTATATCATCTTTGAATCTACATTCAGCCCATGACTCTTGAAGAGTTATTCCACTCTAATTTGACGTAGTGAGGAGCAACAAAGATGAAGGGGATCAGCCCCGTCAGTGTGGTCTTCAACTGTGATGCAGTGGGCCCCGTCAGTGTGGTCTTCAACTGTGATGCAGTGGGCCCCGTCAGTGTGGTCTTCAACTGTGATGCAGTGGGCCCCGTCAGTGTGGTTTTCAACTGTGATGCAGTGGGCCCCGTCAGTGTGGTCTTCAACTGTGATGCAGTGGGCCCCGTCAGTGTGGTCTTCAACTGTGATGCAGTGGGCCCCGTCAGTGTGGTCTTCAACTGTGATGCAGTGGGCCCCGTCAGTGTGGTCTTCAACTGTGATGCAGTGGGCCCCGTCAGTGTGGTCTTCAACTGTGATGCAGTGGGCCCCGTCAGTGTGGTCTTCAACTGTGATGCAGTGGGCCCCGTCAGTGTGGTCTTCAACTGTGATACAGTGGGCCCCGTCAGTGTGGTCTTCAACTGTGATGCAGTGAGAGGACATTTTAGTCATTTAGCAGACGCGCTTATCCAGAGCGACTTACAGTAGTGAATGCATACATTTCAATTCATTTCATACATTTTTTTTTTCTCGTACTGGCCCCCCGTGGGAATCGAACCCACAACCCTGGCGTTGCAAACACCATTGCAAACACCATGCTCTACCAACTGAGCCACAGGGAGGCGTGACGTAGACTCCAGAAGGCAGCCTTTCTTGCTACTCCTGTGACCAGTACCCAAAGGAGGACCTTACATTCTTACTGATCGTGTCCTGCTATAGTTAGTGTATATGGACTCCATCCCTGTAGACAGCAGACTTTTGGGGTCTACGTCACACTCCTTCGCTTCAATCGAAACCGACACATTCCTCTCTGTGAGACACCACCATAACAACCATCGCCTGATTAGCAACACCCCCAATATCAGAGAACATATAGAATGAAGACCCACACTTTATCCTGTCCTATGAAACATCAGAATAAAGACCCACACTTTATCCTATGAAACATCACAATAAAGACCCACACTTTATCCTGTCCAATGAAACATCACAATAAAGACCCACACTTTATCCTGTCCTATGAAACATCACAATAAAGACCCACACTTTATCCTGTCCTATGAAACATCACAATAAAGTCCCACACTTTATCCTCTGAAACATCACAATAAAGACCCACATTTTATCCTCTGAAACATCACAATAAAGACCCACACTTTATCCTCTGAAACATCCCAATAAAGACCCACACTTTATCCTCTGAAACATCACAATAAAGACCCACATTTTATGCTAGGAAACATCACAATAAAGACCCACATTTTATCCTCTGAAACATCACAATAAAGACCCACACTTTTTCCTATGAAACATCACAATAAAGACCCACACTTTATCCTCTGAAACATCCCAATAAAGACCCACACTTTATCCTCTGAAACATCACAATAAAGACCCACACTTTATCCTATGAAACATCACAATAAAGACCCATACTTTATCCTATGAAACATCACAATGAAGACCCACACTTTATCCTGTCCTATGAAACATCACAATAAAGACCCACCACACTTTATCCTATGAAACATCACAATAAAGACCCACACTTTATCCTATGAAACATCACAATAAAGACCCATACTTTATCCTATGAAACATCACAATGAAGACCCACACTTTATCCTGTCCTATGAAACATCACAATAAAGACCCACACTTGATCCTATGAAACATCAGAATAAAGACCCACACTTTATCCTGTCCTATGAAACATCAGAATAAAGACCCACACTTTATCCTGTCCTATGAAACATCAGAATAAAGACCCGCACTTTATCCTGTCCTATGAAACATCAGAATAAAGACCCGCACTTCATCCTGTCCTATGAAACATCAGAATAAAGACCCGCACTTTATCCTGTCCTATGAAACATCAGAATAAAGACCCACACTTTATCCTATGAAACATCAGAATAAAGACCCACACTTTATCCTGTCCAATGAAACATCACAATAAAGACCCACACTTTATCCTATGAAACATCACAATAAAGACCCACACTTTATCCTGTCCTATGAAACATCAGAATAAAGACCCACACTTTATCCTGTCCTATGAAACATCAGAATAAAGACCCACACTTTATCCTGCCCTATGAAACATCAGAATAAAGACCCACACTTTATCCTGTCCTATGAAACATCAGAATAAAGACCCACACTTTATCCTATGAAACATCAGAATAAAGACCCACACTTTATCCTGTCCTATGAAACATCAGAATAAAGACCCACACTTTATCCTGTCCTATGAAACATCAGAATAAAGACCCACACTTGATCCTATGAAACATCACAATAAAGACCCACACTTTATCCTGTCCTATGAAACATCAGAATAAAGACCCACACTTTATCCTGTCCTATGAAACATCAGAATAAAGACCCACACTTGATCCTATGAAACATGTTCAGTTGCTGCCCTCTGAAACCTGATGTGTTGAAGCTGTGCTCTAATGCTACACCTGGTGTATATCTTTCTGTTTAGTTCCATTATCCTATTTTTTTATTTTTATTTTTATTTCACCTTTATTTAATCAGGTAGGCAAGTTGAGAACAAGTTCTCATTTACAATTGCGACCTGGCCAAGATAAAGCAAAGCAGTTCGACAACATACAACAACACAGAGTTACACGTGGAGTAAACAACATACAGTCAATAATACAGTAGAACAAAAAAAAATAAGACTATATACAATGTGAGCAAATGATGTGAGATAAGGGAGGTAAAGGCAAAAAAATGCCATGGTGGCAAAGTAAATAAAGTATAGCAAGAAAAACACTGGAATGGTAGATTTGTAGTTTGAAGAAAGTTCAAAGTTCAAATCTAAATAATATGGTGCAAAGGAGCAAAATAAATAAATAAATACAGTAGGGGAAGAGGTAGTTGTTTGGGCTAAATTATAGATGGGCTATGTACAGGTGCAGTGATCTGTGAGCTGCTCTGACAGCTGGTGCTTAAAGCTAGTGAGGGAGATAAGTGTTTCCAGTTTCAGAGATTTTTGTAGTTCGTTCCAGTCATTGGCAGCAGAGAACTGGAAGGAGAGACGACCAAAGGAGGAGTTGGCTTTAGGGGTGACCAGAGAGATATACCTGCTGGAGCGCGTGCTACAGGTGGGTGCTGCTATGGTGACCAGTGAGCGGAGATAAGGGGGGACTTTACCTAGCAGGGTCTTGTAGATGACCTGGAGCCAATGTGTTTGGCGACAATTATGAAGCGAAGGCCAGCCAACGAGAGCGTACAGGTCGCAGTGGTGGGTAGTATATGGGGCTTTGGTGACAAAACGGATGGCACTGTGATAGACTGCATCCAGCTTGTTGAGTAGGGTATTGGAGGCTATTTTGTAAATGACATCGCTGAAGTCGAGGATTGGTAGGATGGTCAGTTTTACGAGGGTATGTTTGGCAGCATGAGTGAAGGATGCTTTGTTGCGAAATAGGAAGCCAATTCTAGATTTCACTTTGGATTGGAGATGATTGATGTGAGTGAGGGGATACATGCACAATGTAATCAAACGCTCTACTTTCATGGTTTTGATATGTTCTACATTTTTCACCATGTTAAACAGGCAATTAATAAATGTACAACCTTTTGAGTTTGGTCTATTTTCTGAAGATGCATATGATTATAGTAGACTATATTTTGTGGTATTCTGACTTCATCTGATCATAGGGCAACAGAACACAGGTCGTTTCCTATACAATGTTTTACAGACATCTACCATCATTTATTAAGAGTTACAGCTCGATAAATTACCTTGAAATGACCCAGCGTCACAAATGATTGGCTTCTATTGATTGAGCAGCACATACCCTGGGATGTATTATGGCTGGACACATTGGCAAACTAACGTTAACTAGCCATGCTGCTTCATGCCAGTTGTGTTAAACCCAGCTATAGATTTGTTTCATTGCTGGTAGCTAGCATGTTTGTTACATCATGCTAGTGGTCATCCCGTGTGGCTCAGTTGGTAGAGCATGGTGTTTGCAACGCCAGGGTTGTGGGTTCGATTCCCACGGGGGGACCAGTACGGAGAAGAAAAAAAAATGTATGAAATGTATGTATTCACTACTGTAAGTCGCTCTGGATAAGAGCGTCTGCTAAATGACTAAAATGTCATTGCTTTGGTGATTGATTGCATGGGTAGTCATGGATACAGCCCACTACTGATAACACAACCAACGACGTGTACCTCACCCTGTCTTAATTACTCCCAATGCATCGTCTCATTATGTATTACATACCTGCTGGAACAAGGATTTTACTCCCTTCCTCCGGACAGTATTGCAGCACATAGCCTCCTCATCTTTGTAATAATGGCAGTCGTTATCAGTATCTTTGACAACAAACACGTGAGATTCCAGCTCAACAATTTCATAATCAAGCGAGAAATTACCTTTGCATAATCATCATAATATATATAGCTTCTCCTGCTCCTAAACAAAATAACAAGAGAACATTTTACAGTAAACAAGGTATTTATTGATGACATATGTTTCTTATCGTGAAAAAAAGTTGATTCACAGAAGTACTAGTAGTTGGAAAACTTGCAAAGAAATCAATTTGTAGCTTTTTAAACCATTTGTTTTGTAAGTTGTGAATTAGCCAGACAGCTAGATGTCTACTTGGGACAAGCTAGTTAGCTACCGTCAAAAAGAGGATGAAGACCATTTGTGCCTTACTGAATAACGTTCATTAGGAAAACACCCACTATCTAGTGCACTCGTCCTAAATAAAGTAATATCCATAAACAATTAGGTAAGTCTACCAAATGTTGTGCACTCTGTTACAGATTTTAGTTTTGGAAACAGAAAATTGTATGGAGATCAAATGTTTTCATTGATGAGAAAATGAGTTGAATATCGGCCAAAATCCATCTCGTTCAATTTTCTCCCACTGTTGACCACTGGGCTTCCTCTCACTACCAAATATGCCAACCGGACGCTTCACATTTATACACCCAGTTAATTATCTGTCTCATTGTTCTATCTGTGGTACAATGGTAGAACAATCTAGGTGATGAGTTCATCTCTTAAATCAACATCTAGCAAGATTGAGTCGGTTTTACCTTGATTCACAGAACAGTAGCTAGGTTTCCATCCAATTGAAGACAGATTTTCATGCGAATATTCTAAAATCCCCAAAACTATATGCTCATTTTCCCTCCAGAGATTTGTTTCCATCAAATTGACTCGTTGCAGATACAAGGCTGCGTGTGATGACGTAGTGCACATGCCTTTTGCAGTTACATTTCCATGTACCGAATAAAAATACTTCAATAAATGTGGCACATTTTCAACTCAAATTATGGTTTCGAACATCTTTGATGGACAGGCTAATAATCTTTGTTCATTTAGAGAACTTGATGGTCAGAAATGCTCAACTATGGCTATTTTATGTGTGTGTGTGTGTGTGTCAGTGGAGGCTGGTGGGATGAGCTATAGGAGGACGGGCTCATTGTAATGGCCGGAATGGAATAAATGGAACGGTATCAAAAACACATCCAACAGATGGAAACCACGTTTGACTCCGTTCCATTTATATATAGCCTCTTCTGGTGTGTGTGTGTTGTTGTTTGGTTTGCGAATGAGTAGAATTCAATATTGCACAATTATTATATCGTGCCTGTGATTCACACTCCCGCACAACAGGTGGCGGACGTCTACATTTGTGTAGCTTGACAACAGGCCTAGTCTGTCGAAGAAGAAAATGCGGAAGTTGACATTGCGTTTGTTTTGAATCTTTTTTTTTTTGGAAGCGATGTCAAGGCATAAATAACACTACTCATCAAACAATGAACAAATAACTTCACAAAAATAATTTATGATTTCGCTTTAGCTACCAAAACAAGGCTTTCAGGTAAGAATCCCCCCTCATTTGAAGGGGTCTGTTGTAAAGGCAAATGGCCAGGCATAGCCTAGCTAGCCTAGCGGTAGCTAATGATACTCAACTCTTAGCTAGCTAAAGTAAACAATGCCATAACATACTTTTTGTAGCTCACAAGTAAGTAAAACATGTAAATATGTAGCTAGGTAACGAGCTAAATCAAATATTTTGTAGTTAAACCAGCGAAATCTATTGGCTAAAACATAACCCATTCATATTGACGCTAACTACCTTTAGCGCCTATTGACGACAGTATCTTCTCAGTAAACGCGTTTCCATCCACTGTTTTTAATATAAAGTCGTAACTGTATAAAATAAAATCACTAACGCTACAGCTGTTATCGAAACCGAACGTTTCGGTACAATTTTATAAATGGCAATAGATAATTATTTCGTTCGACATGGTGGGGATATTTCTGTGCCAGTAAAATGTAATTATGTGGGAAGTATCATATCAGAGTGAACTTGGAGTCCCGTGATGACGTGTGGGTCCCTACCACTAGATCCGCAGACCATCCAGTTTATTAGGCTACAAATGAAATCAATGATGATGAATTTCACAGGGTGGTGAAAGTCCACGGTATGAACTTGATGCACCTTTCCAATAAACGTCAAGGGTCTTATTCTGGTGACACGGTGATTTGATGGTTTACTGCCTTTTGACAACAATAAAAAATATTCCTGCTCTTATCCATAATAAACTCATGTAGACAAAAAATATATATATATATACTTTTGGCTGCCACTGTGTTAAAACCGATACGGTAAGTAAGTGTATATTTTGCATTTGTGAAATTATTTTGATGTGATATGAAAGTAGAGGGCCTTGTGTTTCTAAAACCGTACCGCAATTGGGAATTTATTCAAGTTTAGATGGAGTATTTGGCTGTTTTGGCTGCCAGTGCCATTTCACCTCTAAAGAGAGCATGTAAGGTCATTGGACATGAAGGTGTCCGCATACAGGTTCAGTTTTCTCCTGGCAGAACTCGGCTAAGAGAAGTGACCGTCTGCTCACATGCTCTCTAATGACCTTTGCTTGAAAAACTTGAAAAAAGCGGCAATATTACGGTTTGTCCCTGTTGAGCCACCGTAGCAACAGCATAGCCAGAAACACTTCCTCAAAATAGTCTGAATTAATCAACGATAAATCAAGGAATCTGTCATTAATTTTGACAGCTTTGCCGAAGAGGTATTAGTCACGCAATTTTACATCTACCTAAGATGTTTGGTGCAGTTTTTCTCAAGTGAAAAAAAATTGCATGGAAACTAGTCCTCTCTCCTTGAATGACAACCAACACTTAATTTTCCCACTCCTACTAGGAGTAGTACTGTTGACCAATCACTGACAAAGGGGTGTATCCATCAGCTACTGAACTTTGACTTGCCTCAACAACAAACAAACAAAATGTGTGGGCACGAACAGCCGAAGACCAAAACGAACAAAAACATCACCAAATCTTGTATATGTGCCAATTGTTTCGCCTGGGAAGCATACAGCTTAAAGAGTAAAGTTAGGCTCCTTTAGTCCATTACTGGGCTAGATAAAAACCCAAATATCTAACGTTAGCCAGCTACATGCACCTTACAATTTTAGACTTTATTTAGTAGCTTATCCAGCCAAAGGCCTGGGATAGGGAACTATGTTTCCGTAGCAACAATTGAATACATCGGAAAATAAGGGATTTATTTTTTTAAGCAAGGGACAGTTTAAAGTTTTATTGGTCGTATGTATAGGATACACATGGTATACACCACCCAAGGCTTGCTTGCTTACTTGTAGGTTCCTTCTGGACAATGTAACAAGAAATACATAATTAAAGATCAGAATAACAACATAAACGGCTCAGTAGAATAAACATTTTAGCATCAGCATAATACAGGAAGACACAATTTATAGTACAATTTTTACACATGTTTTGGGGAAGGGGGGGATTGGGGGGGGAGAAGCCATCAAATTACATAACAGTCCTGCATTTCATACAGACTTTTTATTTTTATTTTACAGGTTGTGTGCATCACAGGAGAGATGGCATCAGTGAAAGACAGCAGTCAAACACTCCTGCTCAATGTCATCACGAAAGATAAAGAGGAGGAAGTGAAGATTTGGGAATGTGATGATTACCCAGGTAGGAGAGCAGGTTTTCTAGTCCGAGAGCAACAGTGTCTGTTGGTTTTCATACTTAACTTTTAGTCGGACAGATTGATTACATTATTATTTTTAAGACACAATCCTATTTTTCATTTGCTGTTGTGGCTTGAGCACGGCAGATGAAAGGACATACTTGGGTTATTTAGTTGTTTGCCTGCCACTTTATGACATGATTTTTGTATATATATTTTTTTTTATCCCCTGCAAGTTGACTAGTTTCAATACTATAGTTTTGATGGTATGTCTATTGCAGCTTTTGACATGGTCTTCTGTTCTCGTTCACACAGAAGAGAGTCCAGAGATGGCGTCAGTGAAGACGGCAGACAGCAGTCAAACACTGGGGCTGAATGTCATCATTAACAAAGAGGAGAAGGAAGACATTAGTGAATCTGTTGATCATGGTAAAAGCAGGTTTTAAAGTAGTATTTTTAGGCCTGTCCGAGTATTAAGAAAAAAAAAAAATGAGTTGATTCATCTCTGTTTTAAAGGCGCTCACCAGTGGTAGTAGAACTCGTACACATTGTAAATAGAATACATAATTTCAGAACGTGACCTACCGCTTGCATGTCCATATCAGACTGGGAATACCTTCGTGATCTCCCCCTATCTTCAAGTATGGTCAATGACATTACACCTTATTGACATCTAACTTTCACCAACCAGTTATAATAGATAGCCATTAAATACACATTTCTGCAGTGGCAAGTGGAAACATAATTAACCCTGTTACATATGCACGCATGACTAAGTGGCTTTGGATAAAAGCGTCTGCAAAAAAATTCTTATTTTATTTAACTAGGCAAGTCAGTTAAAAACACATTCTTATTTACAATGACGGCCTACCCCGGTAAAACCCGGACAACGCTGGGGTCAATTGTGCGCTGCCCTATGGGACTCCCGATCACGGCCGGTTGTGATACAGCCCGGAATCGAACCAGGGTCTGTAGTGACGCAAATGGCATGTATCATATACTGTGTCATAGTGTCATTATCCTTAAAAAAGAAGAAAAAGAAATGTAGCATTATAGTTCCAAGCAGAGAAACCTACCATGAATCTCAATAAACTTAAAGCAGAGAAACCTACCATGAATCTCCATACACTTAAAGCAGAGAAACCTACCATGAATCTCAATACACTTAAAGCAGAGAAACCTAGGTAGCTCCACCATGGATCTCCATACTGGGCAGCAGGTAGTCTTGTGGTTAGAGTGTTGGGCCAGTAACCGAAAGGTTGCTGGATCGAATCCCTGAGCTGACAAGGTAAAAAATCTGTCGTTCTGCCCCTGAACAAGGCAGTTAACCCACTGTTCCTAGGTAGGCTGTCATTGTAAATAAGAATTTGTTCTTAACTGACTTACCTAGTTAAATAAAGGATACATTTTTAAAAAATAAAGCAGATGAACCTAGGTAGAATAAAATAAAAAGGTAAAAAGATCTCCATACACTTAAAGCAGAGTTTTCTATATCCATTTTCAGTACTGCTTAATTGGGCACATCTTTTATTTTAATTTGATGCAATGATTGTGTTACACCTGTTCACCTGTTGTTCTGCTGTCATTCACACAGGAAAGACCCCTATCTCCTTTGACCAAGTTGAGACATTGCCTGCTTCAGTCAAGCAACATCGGAAAGTGAGCAAAGCTAAGAGGTCTCACCACTGTCCTCACTGTAAGAAGAGTTTCCCGTTCTTATCGTATCTTGAAAGACACCTGCGTAAACATTCTGGAGAGAAGCCTTATTCCTGCTCTGACTGTGGGATGAGTTTCTCTCAACTGAGTGGCTTGAATGTGCACCATCGAACGCACACTGGAGAAAAGCCTCACCGCTGTCCTCACTGTGAGGAGAGTTTCCCATTTCCATCATATCTTGAAAGACACCTACGTAAACATTCTGGAGAGAAGCCTTATTCCTGCTCTGACTGTGGGATGAGTTTCTCTCAACTGAGTGGCTTGAACGTGCACCATCGAACGCACACTGGAGAAAAGCCTCACCACTGTCCTCACTGTGAGAAGAGTTTCCCATTCCCATCATATCTTGAAATACACTTGCGGAAACATTCTGGAGAGAAACCGTACTCCTGCTCTGACTGTGGGAAATGCTTCACAACATCAAGTCATCTAACCTCTCATCGGAGAACTCACACAGGGGAGAAGCCTTACTCCTGCTCTGACTGTGGGAAGAGTTTCCCATTCCCATCATATCTTGAAAGACACCTGCGGAAACATTCTGGAGAGAAGCCTTACTGCTGCTCTGACTGTGGGAAATGCTTCACCACATCAAGCAATCTAACGCTACATCAGAATGCACACAGGGGAGAAGTCTTGGAGCCAATTTGAGTTAAAAAGAATTGGCCCAAGAGAAAAAGAACAGAAATGGGAGAAAAAAAGAATTGTGAAGTAATGCATGGTGAAACTGAAATGTTAAAAAAAATATATGTAAACAAAAAAGTGAATTGTTTGAAAAATATGTAGAATTCAAACACATTGAAAATGATTTTCAAAGCATTCAGTTGATGTTTGCATTCAATCTTAAAGTTGATTTGATCAAATAACTTGTTTTCGCTTTTGTCCTTGCAATGACAATCGTATTCCACCTTCAAGTCATCTTTTCTCTCCTCCATGTTTTGGTACTCTTGACATGGAGGTGGGGTTAGTAGGGATGGGCGTGTCCAACGAGCCACAGAGTGGCAGCATTCCTCAAGTACCCCCCCAACAGTACACATTCTTATTGTAACCCTGGATAAGCACACCTGATTCAACTAATCATCAAGTCCTCAATTTAAATTGTTTAATTTAACCTTTATTTAACTAGGCAAGTCAGTTAAGAACAAATTCTTATTTACAATGACGGCCTAGGAACAGTGGGTTAACTGCCTTGTTCAGGGGCAGAATGACAGATTTTTACCTTGTCAGCTCAGGGATTCAATCTTGCAACCTTTTGGTTACTAGTCCAACGCTCTAACCACTAGACTACCTGCTGGTTACTGCTCTAACCACTAGGCTACCTGCTGGTTACTAGTCCAACGCTCTAACCACTAGGCTACCTGCTGGTTACTAGTCCAACACTCTAACCACTAGGCTACCTGCTGGTTACTAGTCCAACGCTCTAACCACTAGGCTACCTGCTGGTTACTAGTCCAACACTCTAACCACTAGGCTACCTGCTGGTTACTAGTCCAACACTCTAACCACTAGGCTACCTGCTGGTTACTAGTCCAACGCTCTAACCACTAGGCTACCTGCTGGTTACTAGTCCAACGCTCTAACCACTAGGCTCTAACCACTAGGCTACCTGCTGGTTACTAGTCCAACGCTCTAACCACTAGGCTCTAACCACTAGGCTACCTGCTGGTTACTAGTCCAACGCTCTAACCACTAGGCTCTAACCACTAGGCTACCTGCTGGTTACTAGTCCAACGCTCTAACCACTAGGCTCTAACCACTAGGCTACCTGCTGGTTACTGCTCTAACCACCAGGCTACCTGCTGGTTACTAGTCCAACACTCTAACCACTAGGCTACCTGCTGGTTACTGGCCCCAACGCTCTAACCACTAGGCTACCTGCTGGTTACTAGTCCAACACTCTAACCACTAGGCTACCTGCTGGTTACTAGTCCAACGCTCTAACCACTAGGCTACCTGCTGGTTACTAGTCCAACACTCTAACCACTAGGCTACCTGCTGGTTACTAGTCCAACACTCTAACCACTAGGCTACCTGCTGGTTACTAGTCCAACGCTCTAACCACTAGGCTACCTGCTGGTTACTAGTCCAACGCTCTAACCACTAGGCTCTAACCACTAGGCTACCTGCTGGTTACTAGTCCAACGCTCTAACCACTAGGCTCTAACCACTAGGCTACCTGCTGGTTACTAGTCCAACGCTCTAACCACTAGGCTCTAACCACTAGGCTACCTGCTGGTTACTAGTCCAACGCTCTAACCACTAGGCTCTAACCACTAGGCTACCTGCTGGTTACTGCTCTAACCACCAGGCTACCTGCTGGTTACTAGTCCAACACTCTAACCACTAGGCTACCTGCTGGTTACTGGCCCCAACGCTCTAACCACTAGGCTACCTGCTGGTTACTGCTCTAACCACCAGGCTACCTTGCCTCAATGAGCTGAATGAGGTGTAGGGCATCTAGAACAACAATGTGTAGTGTTGGAGGACCAGGGTTGGGAAACACTGTCCTGACCAATAGGTTGCTTGCACAATGTCATAAAACAACTTCCTGTTAATAAAGGTCATGGAAATCTGCTTCCTGGCGAGCAACTTCCTTTTTAACTGAGGTTACCTGTATTAGCTTGCAATTTCTCTCTCAAGACCTAGACCTTCTCCTATTTGTATCGTGTATATGCAGTGCATTCGGAAAGTATTCAGACCCCTTGACTTTTTCCCACATTTTGTTACGTTACAAACTTATTTTAAAATTGATGAAATTGTTTTTTACCCTCATCAATCTACACACAATACCCCATAATGACATCACAATACCCCATAATGCCATCACAATACCCAATAATGACATCACAATACCCCATAATGACATCACAATACCCCATAATGACATCACAATACTCCATAATGACATCACAATACCCCATAATGACAAAGCGAAAACAGATTTTTAGATACACTCCTGTCCTGTGTTTCTTGCGTGTGGTCTGATTTCTATACAGCTGGCCTCCACATCATCCAACTGGAGCTCAGGTCTCCTGTGAGAAGGTATGGTATGCTTGATGTACATCCCTACACCTCCCCCTTATCTGTTTCTGTGTCTATTATAGAGAACATATTCCTTTCAATGTCCACCACAGAGCTGGGAATAGTGACTGATAGCTAAGGCCAAGGATGGGAATGGAATAAAAAGGTTGAATGGAAACCTGGTTACAGATGCAGAAAGAACATTAGGACAAAGATATTTTCTCAGAAGATGGAACATTAGGACAAAGATATTTTCTCAGAAGATGGAACATTAGGACAAAGATATTTTCTCAGAAGATGGAACATTAGGACAAAGATATTTTCTCAAAAGATGGAACATTAGGACAAATATAATTTCTCAGAAGATGGAACATTAGGACAAAGATCTTTTCTCAGAAGATGGAACAGTAGGACAAAGATAATTTCTCAGAAGATGGAACATTAGGACAAAGATCTTTTCTCAGAAGATGGAACATTAGGACAAAGATCTTTTCTCAGAAGATGGAACATTAGGACAAATATCTTTTCTCAGAAGATGGAACATTAGGACAAAGATATTTTCTCAGAAGATGGAACATTAGGACAAAGATATTTTCTCAGAAGATGGAACAGTAGGACAAAGATATTTTCTCAAAAGATGGAACATTAGGACAAAGATATTTTCTCAGAAGATGGAACATTAGGACAAAGATATTTTCTCAGAAGATGGGAATAAAAAGGCAAAATGTGGACAACACTTAGGAAAGTAAAGCAACTCTGGATCATTCATACTGTGGGTTTCAAAAACTATATAGATATGTCAAAAATGTACTTTTGTATAGTGTTATACAGTTGAAGTCGGAAGTTTACATACACTTAGGTTGGAGTCATTAAAGCTCATTTTTCAACCACTCCACCAATTTCTTGTTAACAAACTATAGATTTCGCAAGTTGGTTAGGACATCTACTTTGTGCATGACACAAGTAATTTGTCCAACAATTGTTTACAGACAGATAATTTCACTTATAATTCACTGTATCACAATTCCAGTGGGTCAGAAGTTTACATACATTAAGTTGACTGTGCCTTTAAACGGCTTGGAAAATTCCAGAAAATTATGTCATGGCTTTAGAAGCTTCTGATAGGCTAATTGACATCATTTGAGTCAATTGGAGGTGTACCTGTGGATGTATTTCAAGGTCTACCTTCAAACTCAGTGCCTCTTTGCTTGACATCATGAGAAAATCAAAAGAAAAAAGCCAATACCTCAGAAAAGAAATTGTAGACCTCCACAAGTCTGGTTCATCCTTGGGAGCAAATGCCTGAAGGTACCACGTTCATCTGTACAAACAATAGTACGCAAGTATAAATACCATGGGATCACGCAGCTGTCATACCGCTCAGGAAGGAGACACATTCTGTCTCCTAGAGATGAACGTACATTTGTGCAAAAAGTGAAAATGAATCCCAGAACAACAGCAAAGGACCTTGTGAAGATGCTGGAGGAAACAGGAACAAAAGTATCTATATCCACAGTAAAACAAGTCCTATATCGACATAACCTGAAAGGCTGCTCAGCAAGGAAGAAGCCACTGCTCCAAAACCGCCATGAAAAAAGCCAGACTACGATTTGCAACAGCACATGGGGACAAAGATCATACTTTTTGGCAAAATATCCTCTGGTCTGATGAAACAAAAATAGAACTGTTTGGCCATAATGACCATCGTTATGTTTGGAGGAAAAAAGGGGAGGCTTGCAAGCCGAAGAACACCATCCCAACCGTGAAGCACGAGGGTGGCAGCATCATACTGCGGGGGTGCTTTGCTGCAGGAGGGACTGGTGCACTTCACAAAATAGATGGCATCATGAGGTAGGAAAATTATGTGGATATATTGAAGAAGCATCTCAAGACATCAGTCAGGAAGTTAAAGCTTGGTCGGAAATGGGTCTTCCAAATGGACAATGACCCCAAGCATACTTCCAAAGTTGTGGCAAAATGGCTTAAGGACAACAAAGTCAAGGTATTGGAGTGGCCATCACAAAGACCTGACCTCAATCCTATAGAAAATTTGTGGACAGAACTGAAAAAGCATGTGCGAGCAAGGAGGCCTACAAACCTGACTCAGTTACACCAGCTCTGTCAGGAGGAATGGGCCAAAATTCACCCAACTTATTGTGGGAAGCTTGTGGAAGGCTACCCGAAACGTTTGACCCAAGTTAAACAATTTAAAGGTAACCAAATACTAATTGAGTGTATGTAAACTTCTGACCCACTGGGAATGTGATGAAAGAAGTAAAAGCTGAAATAAATCATTCTCTCTACTATTCTGACATTTCACATTCTTAAAATTAAGTGGTGATCCTAACTGACCTAAGACAGGGAATTTTTTACGAGGATTAAATGTCAGGAATTGTGAAAAACTGAGTTTAAATGTATTTGGCTAAGGTGTATATAAACTTCTGACTTCAACTGTATGTAAATAAAGCCTGATTTTATTTGAATGATGGGGAAATGATTCAACCGTACAAAGTATCGTAGGAAAATCACGTTTGTTGATGTATGCATCTGTTGGTAGGGGCATGGATCCGAAAACCAGTCAGTATCTGGTGTGACCACCATTTGCCTCATGCAGCACGACACATCTCCTTTGCATAGAGTTGATCAGGCTGTTGATTGTGGCCTGTGAAATGTGGTCCCACTTCTTCAATGGGTGTGTGAAGTTGTTGGATATTGAAACACGACGTCGTACACGTTGATCTAGAGCATCCCAAACTGGGGTACGCCAAATAAAAATGTAGTTCACATTTAAAAATATATATTTTTAAGTTTCTATTCTTCACGTTTTCAAACAGTCCATTTATATTGTCCAACGGGGCTATACATTTGGGTGAGGTTTTTTTCACAGCTGAGTAGCCTCAGTACGGGGAGAATTTTTTTTTAATGAAATGTATGCATTCACTACTGTAAGTTGCTCTGGATAAGAGCGTCTGCTAAATGACTAAAATGTAAATGTAAATTTCATTGCCACAAATTAAATTCAATCATCTAGTGTTCAGTGAAATAACAACGCAATGTGAAAATACAGGAAGCCTAGTCAAATAATTAACATCCAATCACATTAACCGTTACTCTCTCGTGGTCTGTATGTAGCCAAACGTAGCTGCTGCTCATGTTGGTATCTGTACTAATGGTGCAAAAGCCATGACAGGGAGACATAGTGGAGTGGTAACGCACATGCAAGCAGTTCAACCCGACACCACTTGAGTTCACTGCAGCATCCACCAAGAGGCTCTTGCTGCCAAGGGAATGGCTGACAGCTTGAAAGACGTTTTGGACACTACAGTGAAAATGGTTAACTTTGTTAAAGCAAGACCCCTGAACTCTCGTGTATTTTCTGCACTATGCAATGATATGGACAGCAACCATGTAAAGCTTTTACAACATATAGAAGTGCGCTGGTTATCAAGGGGCAAAGTATTGACACGTTTTTTTAAATTGAGAGATGAGCTTAAAGTTTTCTTTACTGACCATAATTTTCTGATCACTTGCATGATGACAAGTTTCTCACACAACTGGCCTATCTGGGTGATGTTTTTTATCGCCTGAATGATCTGAATCTAGGATTACAGGGACTCTCTGCAACTATATTCAATGTGCGGGACAAAATTAAGGCTATGATTAAGAAGTTGGAGCTCTTCTCTGTCTGTATTAACAAGGACAACACACAGGTCTTTCCATCATTGTATGATTTTTTGTTTGCAAATGAACTCAAGCTTACGGACGATGTCAAATGTGATATAGCGAAGCACCTGAGTGAGTTGGGTGCGCAATTACGCAGGTACTTTCCCGAAACGGATGACACAAAAAACTGGATTCGTTATCCCTTTCATGCCCAGCCTCCAGTCCACTTACCGATATCTGAACAAGAGAGCCTCACGGAAATTGAATTTAATCAGAAGCCACTGCCAGATTTCTGGATTGGGCTGCGCTCAGAGTATCCTGCCTTGGCAAATCGCACTGTTAAGACACTGATGCCCTTTGCAACCACGTACCTATGTGAGAGTGGACTCTCAGCTCTCACTAGCATGAAAACTAAATACAGGCACTGAGACTCTTTCCAAAACCACATTTATTTCTAGATTTTTATTTGACCTTTATTTAACTAGGCAAGTCATTTAAGAACAAATTCTTATTTTCAATAACAGTGGGTTAACTGCCTTGTTCAGGGCTAGAACGACAGATATTTACCTTGTCATCTCGAGGATTTGATGTTGCAACCTTTCGGTTACTAGTCCAACGCTCTAACCACTAGGCGACTTGCCGCCACATTGCAGAGTTATGTGCATCCTTTCAAGAACACCCTTCTCATTAAGCTGTGGTGAGTTATTCACCATGTTTGATGAACAAATAAGGTTTTATATGTAAGATGGTTAAATAAAGAGCAAAATGATTGATTATAATTATATTATTATTTGTGCCCTGGTCCTATAAGAGCTCTTTGTCACTTCCCACGAGCCGGGTTGTGACAAAAACTCACTCTCATTCTTATGTTTAATAAATGTATCGTATAGTGTGTGTGTGGAAGGCTTACAATGATGGCAAAAAACAACATTTGAGAGTGTGCTGATCCTGGTGCTAGAGGGGGTACCGCAGCTAGAGGTTGAATGTTTGAAGGGGTACGGGACTATAAAAACTTTGAGAACCGCATCAAAGCTGGGACCGAGAGACTGAAAAACAGCTTCTATCTCAAGGCCATCAGACTGTTAAACAGCCATCACTAACATTGAGTGGCTGCTGCCAACATACTGACTCAACTCAAGCCACTTTAATAATGGGAAAATTGATGTAATTAAATGTATCACTAGCCACTTTAAACAATGCCACGTTATATAATGTTTTCATAACCTACATTACTCATCTCATATGTATATACTGTACTCTATACCATCTACTGCATCTTGCCTATGCCGTTCGGCCATCACTCATCCATATATTTGTATGTACATATTCTTATTCATTCCTTTACACTTGTGTGTATAAGGTAGATGTTGTGAAATTGTTAGGTTAGGTTACTTGTTAGATATTACTGCATGGTCGGAACTAGAAGCACAAGCATTTCGCTACACTCGCATTAACATCTGCTAACCATGTGTATGTGACCAATAACATCTGCTAACCATGTGTATGTGACCAATAACATCTGCTAACCATGTGTATGTAACCAATAACATCTGCTAACCATGTGACCAATAACATCTGCTAACCATGTGTATGTGACCAATAACATCTGCTAACCATGTGACCAATAACATCTGCTAACCATGTGTATGTGACCAATAACATCTGCTAACCATGTGTATGTGACAAATAGAATTTCATTTGATTATCACTGTTGTTTCACAACCACATATCACTGTTGTATCAATGGCAGTTTGGTTTAAATGTGTTGGACATCAAACATGAACACAAACACAGTGGAAAGCTCCATTTAAACGTGAAATAACTCATTTTATTCAGTTTTGATAATCTGTTATGATTTCTATGAAGATCCTCAGATCACACTTCACAGTGAAATAGATCTTTATGCTTTAATATGTTTCTATATTCGATACTTTTAGATGTATGTAACTGTAACTCTCAGGCTGAAGGAATACCTGGGATAGGACAAAGTAATCCTTCTAACCCCCCCCCCCCCCCCTAAAAGATTTAGATGCACTATTGTAAAGTGGTTGTTCCACTGGATATCATAAGGTGAATGCACCAATTTGTAAGTCGCTCTGGATAAGAGCGTCTGCTAAATGACTTAAATGTAAATGTAAATGTCTAGTTTTAGTTATCTAATAAATGTCACCAATCAATCAACTACTTACTGGGGGAAATGGAAGCTGAAGTGGCACACCTGATACCCTTGGCTGCAGGATTCAGAGAGGTGCCCGTGAAAGCCTGTCGCAGAGCCTAGCATTTACAACAAAAAAGCAACTGCATGCACATTAAACACTAAATGAATCATGTTCAATTGTAATTAGTTAGCTTTTTTTTTTTTCAAGACTGCAACATTTGGCTAAAGTTAAATCTAGACTTGGTTTCCCCTATCGTAATCGCTCCTCTTTCACCCCAGCTGCCTAACTAACCCTGATTCAGATGACCATCCTTCCCATGCTAGATTACGGAGACATCATTTATAGATTGGCAGGTAAGGGTGCTCTCGAGCGGCTAGATGTTCTTTACCATTCAGCCATCAGATATGCCAAAAATGCTCCTTACAGGACACATCACAACACTCTATACTCCTCTGTAAACTGGTCATCTCTGTACACCCGTTGGTGGTTGATGCATATTTCTAAAACTCTGTTAGGCCTCACTCCCCCTTATCTGAGATATCTACTGCAGCCCTCATCCTCCACATACAACACCTGTTCTGCCAGTCACATTCTGTTAAAGGTCCCAAAAGCACACACATCCCTGGGTCGCTCGTCTTTTCAGTTCGCTGTAGCTAGCGACTGGAACGAGCCGCAACAAACACTCAAACTGGACAGTTTTATCTCCATCTCTTCATTCAAAGACTCAATCATGGACACTCTTACTGACAGTTGTGGCTGCTTTGTGTGATGTATTGTTGTCTCTACCTTCTTGCCCTTTGTGCTGTTGTCTGTGCCCAATGTTTGTACCCTGTTTTGTTCCGCTACCATGTTGTGCTGCTACCATGCTGTGTTGTCATGTGTTGCTGCCTTGCTATGTTGTCATCTTAGGTCTCTCTTTATGTAGTGTTGCGTTGTCTGTCTTGTCATGATGTGTGTTTTGTCCTATATTTGTATTTCATTTATTTTTATTTTTAATCCCAGGCCCCCGTCCCCGCAGGAGGCCTTTTGTCTTTTGGTAGGCCTTCATTGTAAATAAGAATTTGTTCTTAACTGAATTGCCTAGTTAAAACAAGGTTAAATAAAATATATATAAATAAAAACGTCCTAAAATCATCCGTTCCTGCTTTATATATAGCACCAGGAAGTGGCACTGTTGCCTTAAAAAAGCGTGTGTGTGTGTGTGTGTGTGTGTTGTTGTTGTGAGTGTGTGTGTGTTTGTGTGTGTTGTTGTGTGTGTATGTGTGTGTGTGCGAAAACATTCCGGAGAGAAGCCTTATTCCTGCTCTGACTGTGGGATGAGTTTCTCTCAACTGAGTGGCTTGAACGTGCACCATCGAACGCACACTGGAGAAAAGCCTCACCGCTGTCCTCACTGTGAGGAGAGTTTCCCATTCCCATCATATCTTGAAATACACTTGCGGAAACATTCTGGAGAGAAGCCTTATTCTCAACACTCAACACTGTCTGCCTGTCTGCTTGTCTGGCTGCCTGTCTGTTGCTCTCTCTGTCTGTCTGTCTGTCTGTCTGTCTGTCTGTCTGTCTGTCTGTCTGTCTGTCTGTCTGTCTGTCTGTCTGTCTGTCTGTCTGTCTGTCTGTCTGCCTGCCTGCCTGCCTGCCTGCCTGCCTGCCTGCCTGCCTGCCTGCCTGCCTGTCTGTCTGTCTGTCTGTCTGTCTGTCTGTCTGTCTGTCTCTGCTTGTATGTGTGTCTGTCTGCCTGTCTATCTCTCTGCCTTTCTGTCTTTCTGTCTCTGTCTGCCTGTCTGTCTGTCTGCCTGCCTGCCTGCCTTTGCTGTCTGTCTGTCCATCTGCCTGTCTTTGTCTACTTGTCCGTCTGTCTATCTGTCACTATATAGGCTGAGAACCCCAAGGCAGATCAGCAATTATCTGCACACCTCATGTTCCAAAAATAAACTGTAGATGCCATTCCTTTGTGTCCCTGTGATGGCCCATTTCTCCTGTCATCATGTATGTTCCAATTAAAGAACAGAATGAAACACGTTGCTTCCCCTTCTCTCCCTCCTTCTACATGATTATATTGCCTTCCTTTGGCTTTCTAACCCAGAAACACAGAACACAGAGCATTTTGTATGGGTCATCATCCCCACAGAATCTAAGTCAGTGCCTGTGATGTTCTCTAGCGAACTCCCATGTCACTGAGGCTGCCACAGCCGTAGAGATATAACGATTACAACAAATGAAGAAATGGACTTTAATGGGAATGTCTATTCTAGTAACTCTATTTCTATGGCCACAGTACCGTTTTTGATCGTAAATGGAGTTTGTCCAGGGATTCAGAGGTTTCTCATGCCATCCCTCTGTCTCTCTCCATCTCATCCCTTTCTCTCTCTACATGCCATCTTTCTCTTCATCACTCTCTTTGGCTCTCTGTCTTTCTCCCTCTCTTTCTCTACATCACTCTCTTTGGCTCTCTCTCTCTATTTTCTCTCCCTCTCTCTGTCTCTCTCTCTCTCTCCAACCATCCACCCATCCATCTTTCTCTCAATGTATTTGTAAATTGAGCCGGGCCTACACAGTTTCCTGCTATTATGATGTGTTCGAAACAGCGGGTTGGATGTGGACTTTACATCTGCATATCTCAGGTTGACCAGCGGGTATGTGTAGTGTCTGGAGAGATATACTGGTCCCACCTGAGCTGTTGCCATGTTAATTACAGCTGAACTGCAGCAGCTGGTGCTGTAGCTATATCTGGGGCCTGCTGCCTAATGTCTTAATGAGCATTAGAGATCTAGGGTGCATCCCAAACGGTACCCTATTCCCCATTGAGTGCACTAGTCTAAAGTAGTGCACATTATAAGGAAAAGGTTGTCATTTGGGTCCTGGTCTAAAGTAGTGCACTACATAGGGAATAGGGTTCCATTTGAAAATGTAGGCCTAGTATGCTGCTGTCCTTACATACATCAAATGAAGTCTTCCTGGCTGCACACCTGCATCTGGTTTCAGAGGTTATTATAACCCGACTGTTGTAGTGAAAACATCATAGATCTCATAATTTCGCTGTAAAAACCAGAGTAACCGAGTACGGCTCCTAACTGCAAATATTTCCATTCTGACATCACGACTAAACTAGTAAAAATGGGGACATCATTTAGGGCTCTGTTCAATCAGTTTTGCTGAAGCGTTACAGACTGTAGACAGAAATTTAAAGGTCATTTTCCGATTGAGCCGACATATGCAGCATTTACCGTGAATGCTGTCTTTGCTAAAAATGAAAACATTGCCTTTAAATGTAAATCACGCTGTAAAACTGAACTTCCACAATATGGATTGAATAGAGCCCTTAGTAAACTAGCACAGATCTGATGGGGAATCCATCCCACATTTTACTGTAGCAAAACAACTAGTTAAGAAGCTGACATGAAGAAATGGGGCAGATTATGACCTATAATGTGTTGCTCACCTGGCTGGGGAAGTCTTTGCTGCCGCCATTTTGTGGGAGGTAGCTACTAGCTAGCCCCTCCTCCTTCATTGCATGTGATGTCACTGAATTCAAATTTGAAAGTTCCCAAGTACCTAAAACCTCCAGGAAAGATGAGGCGGTAAAAGCAAGAAAAAATATCCCCTTTACCAAAAATATTGGTAGAATGGAGAAGATACTGATTTAATGCAGCATACAATGTTTCCAGAAAATGTTGGCCTTGTATTTAGCAACATAGGCATTGAAATGGATACCCAGCAGGCTAAGCAAGCTAGCTAGCTAGCCCATGGTCTTTTAGTTAGCAACATAAGCATTAAGACGGATACCCAGTAGGCTAAGCAAGCTAGCTAGCGAGCTCATGGCCTTTTCTCATTTTGATATGCTCAACTCCTCCATCCTCTCTCCTCCATCCTCTCTCCTCCATCCTCGCTTGCCTCCTTTTGAAAAATTAAAAGGTAATCCTTCCTAATCGAGGAAAACTGATTCAAAAGGGGGCGTAGCAGATTTCAAAACTATTCCACAAAGGACTCAGGCAGAATACACATGACTATCCTTGATGAAAGGAGGCTATCGAGGAGGGACGACACTCTTCTGTTTCGCCTACTAACGAATTGGCATCTCCTCGACCAGTCAACCACTTATCGGTTTCCCGGTCATGGATGGAGAAGAGTGAACGGAGGAGAGTGAACGGAGGAGAGTGAACGGAGGAGAGTGAACGGAGGACAGAGGACGGAGGAGAGTGGACGGAGGACAGAGGACGGAGGAGAGAGGACGGAGGAGAGAGGAAGGAGGAGGGAGGACAGAGGAGAGAGGGTGGAGGTCAGACTTTTGCCCAAATTAAAAAAGCTTAATGCCAGGCGATAGCTAGAATAGGACACGCATATTGTGTAATGGATGAAGTATACTATATATACTAAAGTATGTGAACACCTCTTCAAATTAGTGGATTCGGTTATTTCAGCCACACCCGTTGTTGACAGGTGTATAAAATTGAGCACACAGCCATGCAATATTCATAGACAAACTTGGGGCGGCGGAGTTAGGCTGAGAGTAATGGTTGGGGCTGAGGAGAGAAACTGGGACTAACGGTTGGGGCTGCGGTCGTGCGTGGGTTGCAGGCTGAGGCTGAGGAGGGACCTGGGGGTGAGATTGCTCTGCTCTGCTCTGCTCGCTGCCAAAACATAGGATGTGTTTTATTGCTTTCTATAATCTGTCCTCATTTTACATTTTAATCCCGTTACTGATGTTCTGTACAGGATCTAAGATGAGTTACTGTTTTAATGACCCGGGTGGCAGGGAATTACATCTCCTGTTCTGTCTCCAAAGTTGTACATTTCCACCACACACACGCACACACACACACGCACGCACGCACACACACACACACACACACACACACACACACACACACACACACACATTTCCCTCTGATCTAAGGAGTCAGGTGGTGTAAGAAAGGGTATTCAGTTTGGTGCTTGGTTCTGTCTTCAGCCAGCTGAGGTGTCAGTGTGTCAAGTGTTTTGATGCCTTTGGCTGTCCATTGATATTGATTACTGTCTCTGTCCATTGATATTGATTACTGTCTCTGTCCATTGATATTGATTACTGTCTCTGTCCATTGATATTGATTACTGTCTCTATCCATTGATATTGATTACTGTCTCTGTCCATTGATATTGATTACTGTCTCTATCCATTGATATTGATTACTGTCTCTATCCATTGATATTGATTAGTGTCTCTATCCATTGATATTGATTACTGTCTCTGTCCATTGATATTGATTACTGTCTCTGTCCATTGATATTGATTACTGTCTCTGTCCATTGATATTGATTACTGTCTCTGTCCATTGATATTGATTACTGTCTCTATCCATTGATATTGATTACAGTCCATTGATGAATGCCTCTTCCTCCTCCCACCAACCACAACCCCATCTCTAGGTACCAGGTTTACTCTGCTGTCATTATCCCTGCTGTCATTATCCCTGCTGTCATTATCCCTGCTGTCATTTACCCTGCTGTCATTATCCCTGCTGTCATTATCCCTGCTGTCATTTACCCTGCTGTCATTTACCCTGCTGTCATTATCCCTGCTGTCATTTACTCTGCTGTAATTATCCCTGCTGTCATTATCCCTGCTGTCATTTACCCTGCTGTCATTATCCCTGCTGTCATTATCCCTGCTGTCATTTACTCTGCTGTCATTTACCCTGCTGTCATTTACCCTGCTGTCATTATCCCTGCTGTCATTTACCCTGCTGTCATTATCCCTGCTGTCATTATCCCTGCTGTCATTATCCCTGCTGTCATTATCCCTGCTGTCATTTACCCTGCTGTCATTTACCCTGCTGTCATTATCCCTGCTGTCATTATCCCTGCTGTCATTTACCCTGCTGTCATTTACCCTGCTGTCATTATCCCTGCTGTCATTATCCCTGCTGTCATTATCCCTGCTGTCATTTACCCTGCTGTCATTATCCCTGCTGTCATTTACCCTGCAGTCATTATCCCTGCTGTCATTTACTCTGCTGTCATTATCCCTGCTGTCATTTACCCTGCTGTCATTATCCCTGCTGTCATTTATCCTGCTGTCATTTACCTGCTGTCATTATCCCTGCTGTCATTTACCCTGCTGTCATTTACCCTGCTGTCATTTACCCTGCTGTCATTTACCCTGCTGTCATTATCCCTGCTGTCATTATCCCTGCTGTCATTTACCCTGCTGTCATTATCCCTGCTGTCATTTACTCTGCTGTCATTTACCATGCTGTCATTTACCCTGCTGTCATTTACCCTGCTGTCATTATCCCTGCTGTCATTATCCCTGCTGTCATTATCCCTGCTGTCATTTACCCTGCTGTCATTTACCCTGCTGTCATTATCCCTGCTGTCATTATCCCTGCTGTCATTATCCCTGCTGTCATTTACCCTGCTGTCATTTACCCTGCTGTCATTACCCTGCTGTCATTATCCCTGCTGTCAGTATCCCTGCTGTCATTTACTCTGCTGTCATTTACCCTGCTGTCATTACCCGTGCTGTCATTATCCCTGCTGTCATTTACCCCTGCTGCATTATCCCTGCTGTCATATCCCTGCTGTCAATTATCCCTGCTGTCATTTACCCTGCTGTCATTATCCCTGCTGTCATTATCCTATGTGTCTTACCCTGCTGTCATTATCCCTTGCTGTCATTACCCTGCTGTCATTTATCCCTGCTGTCATTATCCTGCTGTCATTTGACCTGACTGTCATTATCCCTGCTGTCATTACCCTGCTGTCATTTACCCTGCTGTCATTATCCCTGCTGTCATTACCCTGCTGTCATTATCCTGCTGTCATTATCCTGCTGTCATTATCCCTTGCTGTCATTTACCCTGCTGTCATTATCCCCTGCTGTCATTTACCCTGCTGTCATTATCCCTGCTGTCATTAGCCCTGCTTGTCATTTACCCTGCTGTCATTTACCCTGCTGTCATTTACCCTGCTGTCATTATCCCTGCTGTCATGATCCCTGCTGTCATTATCCCTGCTGTCATTTACCATGCTGTCATTATCCCTGCTGTCATTTACCCTGCTGTCATTATCCCTGCTGTCATTATCCCTGCTGTCATTTACCCTGCTGCCATTATCCCTGCTGTCATTATCCTTGCTGTCATTATCCCTGCTGTCATTTACCCTGCTGTCATTTACCCTGCTGTCATTATCCCTGCTGTCATTATCCCTGCTGTCATTTACCCTGCTGTCATTATCCCTGCTGTCATTATCCCTGCTGTCATTATCCCTGCTGTCATTATCCCTGCTGTCATTATCCCTACTGTCATTTACCCTACTGTCATTTACCCTGCTGTCATTATCCCTGCTGTCATTATCCCTACTGTCATTTACCCTGCTGTCATTATCCCTATGTCATTTACTCTGCTGTCATTTACCCTGCTGCCATTATCCCTGCTGTTATTATCCCTGCTGTCAGTTACCCTGCTGTCATTATCCCTGCTGTCATTATCCCAGCTGTCATTATTCCTGCTGTCATTATCCCTGCTGTCATTTACCCTGCTGTCATTTACTCCGCTGTCATTATCCCTGCTGTCATTATCCCTGCTGTCATTATCCCTGCTGTCATTTACCCTGCTGTCATTTACCCTGCTGTCATTATCCCTGCTGTCATTATCCCTGCTGTCATTATCCCTGCTGTCATTTACTCTGCTGTCATTTACCCTGCTGTCATTATCCCTGCTGTCATTTACCCTGATGCCATTATCCCTGCTGTCATTATCCCTGCTGTCATTATCCCTGCTGTCATTTACCCTGCTGCCATTATCCCTGCTGTCATTATCCTTGCTGTCATTTACCCTGCTGTCATTATCCCTGCTGTCATTATCCCTGCTGTCATTTACCCTGCTGTCATTATCCCTGCTGTCATTATCCCTGCTGTCATTTACCCTGCTGTCATTATCCCTGCTGTCATTTACCCTGCTGTCATTATCCCTGCTGTCATTATCCCTGCTGTCATTATCCCTGCTGTCATTTACCCTGCTGTCATTATCCCTGCTGTCATTTACCCTGCTGTCATTATCCCTGCTGTCATTATCCCTGCTGTCATTTACCCTGCTGTCATTTACCCTGCTGTCATTTACCCTGCTGTCATTATCCCTGCTGTCATGATCCCTGCTGTCATTATCCCTGCTGTCATTTACCATGCTGTCATTATCCCTGCTGTCATTTACCCTGCTGTCATTATCCCTGCTGTCATTATCCCTGCTGTCATTTACCCTGCTGCCATTATCCCTGCTGTCATTATCCTTGCTGTCATTATCCCTGCTGTCATTTACCCTGCTGTCATTTACCCTGCTGTCATTATCCCTGCTGTCATTATCCCTGCTGTCATTTACCCTGCTGTCATTATCCCTGCTGTCATTATCCCTGCTGTCATTATCCCTGCTGTCATTATCCCTGCTGTCATTATCCCTACTGTCATTTACCCTACTGTCATTTACCCTGCTGTCATTATCCCTGCTGTCATTATCCCTGCTGTCATTTACCCTGCTGTCATTATCCCTATGTCATTTACTCTGCTGTCATTTACCCTGCTGCCATTATCCCTGCTGTTATTATCCCTGCTGTCAGTTACCCTGCTGTCATTATCCCTGCTGTCATTATCCCAGCTGTCATTATTCCTGCTGTCATTATCCCTGCTGTCATTTACCCTGCTGTCATTTACTCCGCTGTCATTATCCCTGCTGTCATTTACCCTGCTGTCATTATCCCTGCTGTCATTATCCCTGCTGTCATTATCCCTGCTGTCATTTACCCTGCTGTCATTATCCCTGCTGTCATTATCCCTGCTGTCATTATCCCTGCTGTCATTTACCCTGCTGTCATTTACCCTGCTGTCATTATCCCTGCTGTCATTATCCCTGCTGTCAGTTACCCTGCTGTCTATATCCCTGCTATCATTATCCCTGCTGTCATTATCCCTGCTGTCAGTTACCCTGCTGTCATTATCCCTGCTGTCAGTTACCTTGCTGTTCTTTACACTGCTGTCATTATCCCTGCTGTCATTATCCCTGCTGTCAGTTACCCTGCTGTCATTGTCCCTGCTGTCATTATCCCTGCTGTCATTGTCCCTGCTGTCATTATCCCTGCTGTCAGTTACCCTGCTGTCATTATCCCTGCTGTCATTATCCCTGCTGTCATTATCCCTGCTGTCATTTACCCTGCTGTCATTATCCCAGCTGTAATTTACCCTGCTGTCATTATCCCTGCTGTCATTATCCCTGCTGTCATTATCCCTGCTGTCATTTACCCTGCTGTCATTATCCCTGCTGTCATTATCCCTGCTGTCATTATCCCTGCTGTTATTATCCCTGCTGTCAGGAGAGGAGGGGAGAGGCGAGGTGTGGGGTACGAGTGGACAAGTGGGGAGGGGGACGAGTTGGGAGGGGGACGAGTGAGGAGGGGGACGAGTGAGGAGGGGGACGAGTGGGGAGGGGGACGAGTGAGGAGGGGGGCGAGTGAGGAGGGGGATGAATGGGGAGGGGGAAAGGAGGAGGAAAGAGGGGAGGAGGAAAGAGGGGAGGAGAGGAGGGGAGGGGGAGTGAGAAGAGAAGACAGGAGAGGGGAGAAATGGGGTAGCGGGGAGGGTTGCTGAGTCGAGTCATTATGCAAAAGGTGGAGTCTGGTAGTGGGTTACTGGGTCTGAGGAGAGCCCACCAGCAGTTCTGCTGATGCAGGGAATGAGATACATTAGCCTGGCTACGAGTCTGTTTAGCTAACATTCCACTCCTACATTCCATTGCTAAACAAGGACAGAGAGAACAGGAAGTGGAATGTTAGCGGAATGTTAGTAGAATGTTAGCAGAATGTTAGTAGAATGTTAGCAGAATGTTAGAATGTTAGCGGAATGTTAGCGGAATGTTAGCGGAATGTTAGCGGAATGTTAGCGGAATGTTAGAATGTTAGCAGAATCTTAGAATGTTAGCGGAATGTTAGCAGAATGTTAGCGGAATGTTAGCGGAATGTTAGAATGTTAGCGGAATGTTAGCGGAATGTTAGTGGAATGTTAGCGGAATGTTAGCGGAATGTTAGTAGAATGTTAGCGGAATGTTAGTAGAATGTTAGCGGAATGTTAGTAGAATGTTAGCAGAATGTTAGCGAATGTTAGCAAAACAGGTTCTGTACTTCAGGCTGGGGGATAAACGTATCTCAGCTCTCTCTGAGACAGATACACACAAAAAAGACACACACACATGATGATACACACATACACGATGACACACACACACACCCACTGAACCCCCCCCCACCCCACACAGTCTCTCTAACACACACACACACACACACACACACACACACACTGAAACAGAGTGTATTGTATCAGTCAGCACAGCAGGTGAAAGACAACTCCTGTAGTGTTTTAATTGGATGTTCATCAGGTGTGGAAAGTGAAAGGGCCTTTCTATTGTTCAGAGTGAATCCCAGGGTCCAAGTGGCATCACATTCACTATGTAGTGCATTACCGTACTGACTGAGGTCTATAGGGGTCTGGTTATTACTGTACTGACTGAGGCCCATAGGGGTCTGGTTATTACTGTACTGACTGAGGCCTATAGAGGTCTGGTTATTACTGTACTGACCGAGGCCTATAGGGGTCTGGTTATTACTGTACTGACTGAGGTCTATAGGGGTCTGGTTATTACCGTACTGACTGAGGTCTATAGGGGTCTGGTTATTACCGTACTGACTGAGGCCTATAGGGGTCTGGTTATTACCGTACTGACTGAGGTCTATAGGGGTCTGGTTATTACTGTACTGACTGAGGCCTATAGGGGTCTGGTTATTACTGTACTGACTGAGGCCTATAGAGGTCTGGTTATTACTGTACTGACTGAGGCCTATAGGGGTCTGGTTATTACTGTACTGACTGAGGTCTATAGGGGTCTGGTTATTACTGTACTGACTGAGGCCTATAGGGGTCTGGTTATTACTGTACTGACTGAGGTCTATAGGGGTCTGGTTATTACTGTACTGACTGAGGTCTATAGGGGTCTGGTCATTACTGTACTGACTGAGGCCTATAGAGGTCTGGTTATTACTGTACTGACTGAGGTCTATAGGAGTCTGGTTATTACTGTACTGACTGAGGTCTATAGGGGTCTGGTTATTACTGTACTGACCGAGGCCTATAGGGGTCTGGTTATTACTGTACTGACTGAGGTCTATAGGAGTCTGGTTATTACTGTACTGACTGAGGTCTATAGGGGTCTGGTTATTACTGTACTGACCGAGGCCTATAGGGGTCTGGTTATTACTGTACTGACTGAGGTCTATAGGGGTCTGGTTATTACTGTACTGACTGAGGCCTATAGAGGTCTGGTCATTACTGTACTGACTGAGGTCTATAGGGGTCTGGTCATTACTGTACTTTAGACCGAGGCCTACAGGGGTCTGGTCAGAAGTAATGCACTGTATAAGGAATAGGATGCCATTTGGAACCCTGGGATTCGCTCTGAACAATAGATATCTCATCTTCCTCTTTCTCTACCCGGCTCTTCGTCCAACTCTTCCTGTTCTCACTACGTCCCCTGTGACATCATACACAGAGAAGAAGGGGGGTTGAGATAGTGACAGTGTAATACTCTGCTGTCGTGGAAACAGGAAAGATGTTTATTCTGTGCAGTAAGACTATTGGAAGTTATACACAGAGAGTAGTTCATTATGACAGGTGGTTTAAAGACATTGACTTTGGATTTAACAGTTGTTGGGAGATTGTGGGAAAAAGACGCACTTGACCTTCGAGCTTGAATCATTCCCCTGGTGAATCACTAGGTCCACTACACTATGAAACAACACACTATTGAATCATTCCCCTGGTGAATCACTAGGTCCACCAACACTATGAAACTACACACTATTGAATCATTGCAGAGACTTTGATATTACTGGCCGCAATTGATATGGTGAAAACAATGAGTGGGGAGGCAGAGGCACATAAACTCACATCAATACGTTTGTCAGATAAACACTGTTAAACTAATCATTTATGCTATTGCTAGTGATCAAGAGGAAACTGACTGAACGACTCAAAAGCTACCCGGCTTATGGTCTCCAAATGGACGTTAGCTTTGATGCGTCGACGTTTGTTAGCTACATGTCAGAGAATGCTAATCATGAGGAAGAATTGTTCTGTCTCATGATTCCTGAGCATTAAACGACACAGGGGATGTTCAGTGTGCCGCGTGGCGATATTGACGAAAAACAGATTCCAGGGGATCGAATGCTGGGGCTTTTGCACAGATGGGACTCCATCTACAGCGGGACGGCGGACAGGCCTCTGCACTCTAGTTATGAATGAGTCTCCCTCTGCCATATGGACGCATTGTATGATACACCGAGAGCAACTGGTGGCAAAAGAGCTGAGCACAGAACTCAGAGATACTGTATACTGCAGCAGGTAACTTCAATTGTTAAAATACATCAAACCACATCCACTGCGTGCCTGTTCACTAAACTATGTGGAGATATGGGATCAGAGCATGACAATGTTCTATTTCATACCGAGGCTTGGGGGTTATCGAGGGGGAGTGTTGGGAGAGAAAATAAATTCAATTGAGAAAAGAACTGTTGTTGTAAAAATAAAAAACAGACTTGTTTGACGTTCTGTGTAATGAAAAGAAAATGTTTCTCCTTGCCTATGTAAACAGACGTATTTGGGAAACTGAACGAACTGAACGCAAAGCATGCAGGGAAAATACAAAAAAAAACATTCTACAGATGAGTGAACGAATCAGTGGATTTGAGTCTTTCATAAGTGATCCGTACCCACTTCCTTCGGCCGTTTCTAACAGAAAACTGCATCAGTAAGTGTCCCACACCAGTAATGACTGCTCACCTCCAACGTTTTGGAAAAGCACTTTGAGACCTACTTCTCAATCCGTTTGACTGTGATCTTGGCTCTGTTGACATACCGGGTAAGTGAAATCAAACAGCTGATTGAGCTGTCATGTAACCAAACGCTGCAGACAACTTATTTCACAGGTTAAATTCAAAGGGAATACCCTTCCCCCCCTGAGCATTATAACTCATGGTACCCTTCACCAGCTCATATCTGTGTGGAGCTGGATTCAGTGCTCTCGTCTGTATTAAAACCCAAATATCCATCCAGGTTGGATGTGACAGCAGAGATGAGGTGCGTACTGTCGACCACACCCCCTGACTTTAAGAAGCGCCGACAGACGCAACATGCATCAAGCCACACCCATCTCATTAGTGGTGGTGAGATAAGAGAAAATGATGTCTGTCACCGAACCGGCTCGAAGTTTCATAACAAAAAGGGAGCCAACGTGGAGATAAGGAATAACAAAATATATTTATTAACTGAAGTAAACTAAATACAATTAACAATGATGTGTGTAGTCAGTAATCAGCAGTGTAAGTGAGTGGTTGCGTGGATAAATGTGATAATGAGGAGTGCTGAAAGGTGCCAACGCAAGCAAGCAAACAAACAAACAAACAAACAAACAAACAAACAAACAAACAAACAAACAGCCACAAAAATACCACAACCAAAATCTATCAGTGTGTCTGCATGGCGAGAGTCTCCTAAATGAATGGGGAAGTGGTGTATTTATCCTGGGACACACCCGGGCACAGGTGTGTCCCATTTACCTGACGACCCTGCCGCCTCCGCCCACCGACATCCTAATAAGGAAAACAAGAGCAAAGAGACAGAATACAGCAGACAGAGTGGGAGGGTCGTCACATGTCAAACTCATTTGCAATTGACTGTCACAGCTCCACATGAACAGTATGTGATGGGTTCCCTGTGGCTCAGTTGGTAGAGCATGGTGTTTGCAACGCCAGCATGGTGTTTGCAACGCCAGGGTTGTGGGTTCGATTCCCACGGGGGACCAGTACAAAAAAAAAATGTATGAAATGTATGCATTCACTACTGTAAGTCGCCCTGGATAAGAGCGTCTGCTAAATGACTAAAATGTAAATGGTGAGTTGAGAAGACAATCAGAAATACTGTTAAAATGTTTTTCAACTGACAGCCATATCCCCAAATAAAGAAGTTAACATTGGCTGTTAATTACATAACTCCCCCCCCCCCCATGGTTGGGGTCACGAGAATTTTCAAATATCAAAATGGGGTCGTGGGCCAAAGTACTTTGGGAACCCCTTGCCATAGACTGCTTTCAAAGTAAGGAAACAAATGGCTAAACTATCTCTTTAACTAACTGCGGTGTGTGAAGGGGAATGTATGACAGGAAACTGTGAAACTAATGCATGTTACAATTAACATTTCTGTTATCTCACTTGAACGGTTAATGACCCACTTAATGATTTGACCTACAAAACAGAATGGAAGACGGTTCAGAAGGAAAACACGCGACTGTATTTTTTTGGAGTGCTGTGTGACGATTACCCTGGGGGTCAGGAAGCAGGTGCAGAAGGTGAGGTGTTTAATAATACAACACGGGAGAAACATACAGAATGTCACAAAATCAATACTGCCTAATGACTCATACTACTGAGGGCTAAATAAAGGGAGAGTAATCAGGCTGATGATGAAGAAGTCCAGGTGAGTGTAATGATTGTTGCCAGGACCAAAAGGCGGCAGGTAGCCTAGTGGTTAGAATGTTAGGCCAGTAAACATCAGGTAGCCTAGTGGTTAGAGCGTTGGACTAGTAACCAGCAGGTAGCCTAGTGGTTAGAGTGTTGGACTAGTAACCAGCAGGTAGCCTAGTGGTTAGAATGTTAGGCCAGTAACCAGCAGGTAGCCTAGTGGTTAGAATGTTAGGCCAGTAACCAGCAGGTAGCCTAGTGGTTAGAATGTTAGGCCAGTAACCAGCAGGTAGCCTAGTGGTTAGAATGTTAGGCCAGTAACCAGCAGGTAGCCTAGTGGTTAGAATGTTGGGCCAGTAACCAGCAGGTAGCCTAGTGGTTAGAATGTTGGGCCAGTAACCAGCAGGTAGCCTAGTGGTTAGAGCATTGGACCAGTAACCATCAGGTAGCCTAGTGGTTAGGGTGTTGGACTAGTAACCAGCAGGTAGCCTAGTGGTTAGAGCATTGGACTAGTAACCAGCAGGTAGCCTAGTGGTTAGAGTGTTGGACTAGTAACCAGCAGGTAGCCTAGTGGTTAGAATGTTAGGCCAGTAACCAGCAGGTAGCCTAGTGGTTAGAATGTTAGGCCAGTAACCAGCAGGTAGCCTAGTGGTTAGAGTGTTGGACTAGTAACCAGCAGGTAGCCTAGTGGTTAGAATGTTAGGCCAGTAACCAGCAGGTAGCCTAGTGGTTAGAATGTTAGGCCAGTAACCAGCAGGTAGCCTAGTGGTTAGAGCGTTGGACCCGTAAGCAGCAGGTAGCCTAGTGGTTAGAGCGTTGGACAAGTAACCAGCAGGTAGCTTAGTGGTTAGAGCGTTGGACAAGTAACCAGCAGGTAGCCTAGTGGTTAGAGCGTTGGACTAGTAACCAGCAGCTAGCCTAGTGGTTAGAGCGTTGGACTAGTAACCAGCAGGTAGCCTAGTGGTTAGAATGTTGGGCCAGTAACCAGCAGGTAGCCTAGTGGTTAGAATGTTGGGCCAGTAACCAGCAGGTAGCCTAGTGGTTAGAATGTTAGGCCAGTAATCAGCAGGTAGCCTAGTGGTTAGAGCGTTGGACTAGTAGCCAGCAGGTAGCCTAGTGGTTAGAGCGTTGGACTAGTAACCAGCAGGTAGTCTAGTGGTTAGAGCGTTGGACTAGTAACCAGCAGGTAGTCTAGTGGTTAGAGCGTTGGACTAGTAGCCAGCAGGTAGCCTAGTGGTTAGAGCGTTGGACTAGTAACCAGCAGGTAGCCTAGTGGTTAGAATGTTGGGCCAGTAACCAGCAGGTAGCCTAGTGGTTAGAATGTTAGGCCAGTAACCAGCAGGTAGCCTAGTGGTTAGAATGTTAGGCCAGTAACCAGCAGGTAGCCTAGTGGTTAGAATGTTGGGCCAGTAACCAGCAGGTAGCCTAGTGGTTAGAGCGTTGGACCAGTAACCAGCAGGTAGCCTAGTGGTTAGAGCGTTGGACTAGTAACCAGCAGGTAGCCTAGTGGTTAGAGCGTTGGACTAGTAACCAGCAGGTAGCCTAGTGGTTAGAGCGTTGGACCAGTAACCAGCAGGTAGCCTAGTGGTTAGTGCGTTGGACCAGTAACCAGCAGGTAGCCTAGTGGTTAGAGCGTTGGACTAGTAACTAGCAGGTAGCCTAGTGGTTAGGGTGTTGGACTAGTAACCAGCAGGTAGCCTAGTGGTTAGAACGTTGGACTAGTAACCAGCAGGTAGCCTAGTGGTTAGAGCATTGGACTAGTAACCAGCAGGTAGCCTAGTGGTTAGAGTGTTGGACTAGTAACCAGCAGGTAGCCTAGTGGTTAGAACGTTGAGCCAGTAACCAAAAGGTTGCTAGATTGAATCCCTGAGCTGATCAAACCTAGTGCACTATGTAGGGAATAGGGCTCTGATCAAACATAGTGCACTATATAGGGAATAGGGCTCTGATGAAACCTAGTGCACTATATAGGGAATAGGGCTCTGATGAAACCTAGTGCACTATATAGGGAATGGGGCTCTAATCAAACCTAGTGCACTATATAGGGAATAGGGCTCTGATCAAACCTAGTGCACTATATAGGGAATAGGGCTCTGATGAAACCTAGTGCACTATATAGGGAATAGGGCTCTGATCAAACCTAGTGCACTATATAGGGAATAGGACTCTGATCAAACCGAGTGCACTATATAGGGAATAGGGCTCTAATCAAACCTTGTGCACTATATAGGGAATAGGACTCTGATCAAACCTAGTGCACTATATAGGGAATGGGGCTCTAATCAAACCTAGTGCACTATATAGGGAATAGGGCTCTGATCAAACCTAGTGCACTATATAGGGAATAGGGCTCTGATCAAACCTAGTGCACTATATAGGGAATAGGGCTCTAATCAAACCTAGTGCACTATATAGGGAATAGGACTCTGATCAAACCTAGTGCACTATATAGGGAATAGGGCTCTGATCAAACCTTGTGTACTATATAGTGAATAGGGCTCTGATCAAACCTAGTGCACTATATAGGGAATAGGGCTCTGATCAAACATAGTGCACAATATAGGGAATAGGGCTCTAATCAAACCTAGTGCACTATATAGGGAATAGGGCTCTGATCAAACCTAGTGCACTATATAGGGAATAGGACTCTAATCAAACCTAGTGCACTATATAGGGAATAGGGCTCTGATCAAACCTAGTGCACTATATAGGGAATAGGACTCTGATCAAACCTAGTGCACTATATAGGGAATAGGGCTCTGATCAAACATAGTGCACAATATAGGGAATAGGGTGCCATTTGTGACGCAGTCCTAAGGCTTGTGTCAAGAGTTTCTAGTTTCAAGTTGTATTAGTCGCATGTACCAGATACACACGGTATACTTCCTCTGCTTACTTGATGTTCCTTCTGGACAATGCAACAAGAAGAAGAAATAATTAAAGATCAGAATAACAACATAAAGTAAACGGCTCAGTAGAATAAACATTTTAGCATCAGTATAATACAGGAAGGGACAATTTATATTTACCCGTGTTGGAGAAGGGGGGGAAGGGGCAAGAGGGTGTACTGATTGGACATTGAGTCGATGTGTACTGATTGGACATTGAGTCGATGTGTACTGATTGGACATTGAGTCGATGTGTACTGATTGGACATTGAGTCGATGTGAATTGATTGGACATTGAGTCGATGTGTACTGATTGGGCATTGACCAGGGGAGGAATTAAATGAACTTACTGCAGCAGGGCCTCGATGACTTTACAGATCCATGTGATGAAAACAATGCAATCTGAAATTCTGTTTTAATAAATTAAATAAATATAATTGTTTTAAAGCCTTTATGAGCAAGAATGGTGCTTAACACAGCTTCAAACTACACAGCTTCAAACAACACAGCTTCAAACTACACAGCTTCAAACAACACAGCTTCAAACAACACAGCTTCAAACAATAACATGGGATTTCTTCTTCCAACTGCCTGCTCCACCACCTTCAGTGTTCTGGCATTTCAGTAAACAATGGACTTTTGACATCTAAAGAGGTTTATATAAGAAAGACGTCTTTAGATGTCAGATCATCTCTGAGTCTGAGCATGCCCATGTATGAATAGATGACACTTTCTCTCTCGCTCTGTCTTGCTCTGCCTCGGTCTCTGTCTCTCTATCTTGCTATCTGTCTCTGTCTCTCTCTCGCTATCTCTCTCGCTATCTCTCTCTCTCTCTGTCTCTCTTTCTCTCTTTCTCTCTCTCTCTCTCTCTCTCTTGCTCTCTTGCCCTCTCTCTCCCCCCATCTCTCTCTCTCTTTCTCTCCCTCTTTCTCTCCCACTCTCTCTCTCTCAGTATTCTTGTGTTTCGTTGATGTCTGGGAGAAGAGCGGGAATGTAGAAAGCAGTGTGTGGGAGGAGATAGAACTGACACACACACACAGACACACTCACACAGATGAACACACACACAGCCCGACACACACTAACACATTCATATCCTCACATATAGGTATTTCTGTTGTGTTATGTAAGCTGCTTCCTTCCGGCCTTACTGCTTTTAACCACTGTCTTTGATATGAGGTGGGAGATGCCTCTTCTTATAGATCACTGCTTTGACAGCAGCCCACCTTTTATGTAACCTTAAACAATAGGGCCTTCCTTCCTGAGGAAAATGTCTCCCTTTTTTTCCTCATCAATCTACACACAATACTCTATAATGACAAATCTAAACACAGGTTTTAAGACATTTTTGCTAATTTATTTAAAAAAAATAAAACGGAAATATCACATTTATTTAAGTATTCAGACACTTTACTCAGTATTTTGTAAAGCACCTTCGGCTGCGATTACAGCATCGAGTTTTCTTGTATGACGCTACAAGCTTGGCACACCTGTATTTGGGGAGTTTCTCCCATTTTTCTCTGCAGATCTTCTCAAGCTCTGTCAGGTTGGATG
Source organism: Salmo trutta (assembly GCF_901001165.1). Taxonomy (NCBI): domain Eukaryota; kingdom Metazoa; phylum Chordata; class Actinopteri; order Salmoniformes; family Salmonidae; genus Salmo; species Salmo trutta. Next base: position 39,207,592 of record NC_042989.1, read on the forward strand.
AGGAGTGACGCTGCACAGTTATTTTCAGGTCTCTTCAGAGATGTTCGATTGGGTTCAAGTCCGGGCTCTGGCTGGGTCACTCAAGGACATTCAGAGACTTGTCCCGAAGCCACTCCTGCGTTGTCTTGGCTGTGTGCTTAGGGTCATTGTCCTGTTGGAAGGTGAACCTTCACCCCAGCCTGAGGTCCTGAGCGCTCTGGAGCAGGTTTTCATCACGGATCTCTGTACTTTGCTCTGTTCATCTTTCCCTCAATCGTGACTAGTCTCCCAGTCCCTGCCACTGAAAAACATCCCCACATCATGATGCTGCCACCACCATGCTTCACCGTAGGGATGGTGTGAGGTTTCCACCAGATGTGACACTTGGCATTCATGCCAAAAAGTTCAATCTTGGTTTCATCAGACCAGAGAATCTTGTTTTTCATGGTCTGAGAGTCCTTAGGTGCCTTTTGGCAAACTCCAAGCTGGCTGTCATGTGCCTTTTACTGAAGAGTGGCTTCCGCCTGGCCACTCCACAATAAAGTGGAGTGCTGCAGAGATGGTTGTCCTTCTGGAAGGTTCTCCCATCTCCACAGAGGAACTCTGGAGCTCTGTCAGAGTGACCATCGGGTTCTTGGTCACCTCCCTGACCAAGGCCCTTCTCCCCTAATTGCTCAGTTTGGCCGGGCGGCCAGCTTAAGGAAGAGTCTTGGTGGTTCCAAACTTCTTACATTTAAGAATGATGGAGGCCACTGTGTTCTTGGGGACCTTCAATTCTGCAGAAAGGTTTTGTTAGTCTTCCCTAGATCTGTCTCGACACAATCCGGTCTCAGAGCTCTACCGACAATTCCTTCGACCTCATGGCTTGGTTTTTGCACTGACATGCACTGTCAACTGTGGGACCTTATATAGACAGGTGTGTGCCTTTCCAAATCATGTCCAATCAATTGAATTTACTACAGGTGGACTCCAATCAAGTTGTAGAAACATCTCAAGGATGATCAATGGAAACAGGATGCACCTGAGCTCAATTTCGAGTCCAAAGGGTCTGAGTAAGGTATTTCTGTTTCTTATTTGTAATAAATTTGCCAACATTTCTAAAAACCTTTTTTTTTTTTTTTTTGCTTTGTCATTATAGGGTTTTGTGTGTAGATTGCTGAGATTTTTATTTATTTCATCCATTTTAGAACAAGCCTGTAACGTACCAAAATGTGGAAAAAGTGAAGGGGTCTGAATACTTTCTGAAGGCACTGTATATAAACACCACATGAACATCTCATTGGAAAAATTACTTGTGCCATTGACAAAGTAGATGTCCTAACCAACTTGCCAAAACTATAGTTTGTTAACAAGAACTTTGTGGAGTGGTTGAAAAATGAGTTTTAATGACTCCAACCTAAGTGTATGTAAACTTCTGTATTCAACTGTGTGTATATATATAGTGTAGTGTAGTGTATTTGTTGTCAGAGTTACACTGTACAGCAAGAAAATACTCTCTACAGCACGCAAATACGCTGTACAGCAAGCAAATACGCTGTACAGCAAGCAAATACTCTGTACCGCAAGCAAATACTCTGTACAGCAAGCAAATACTCTGTACCGCAAGCAAATACTCTGTACCGCAAGCAAATACTCTGTACCGCAAGCAAATACTCTGTACAGCAAGCAAATACGCTGTACCGAAAGCAAATACTCTGAACCGCAAGCAAATACTCTGTACAGCAAGCAAATACTCTGTACCGCAAGCAAATACTCTGTACCACAAGCAAATACTCTGTACAGCAAGCAAATACTCTGTACCGCAAGCAAATACTCTGTACAGCAAGCAAATACGCTGTACAGCAAGCAAATACTCTGTACCGCAAGCAAATACTCTGTACAGCAAGCAAATACGCTGTACCGCAACCAAATACTCTGTACAGCAAGCAAATACTCTGTACAGCAAGCAAATACTCTGTACCGCAAGCAAATACTCTGTACCGCAAGCAAATAAGCTGTACAGCAAGCAAATACTCTGTACCGCAAGCAAATACTCTGTACCGCAAGCAAATACTCTGTACAGCAAGCAAATACTCTGTACCGCAAGCAAATACTCTGTACAGCAAGCAAATACGCTGTACCGCAACCAAATACTCTGTACCGCAAGCAAATACTCTGTACAGCAAGCAAATACTCTGTACCGCAAGCAAATACTCTGTACAGCAAGCAAATACGCTGTACAGCAAGCAAATACTCTGTACCGCAAGCAAATACTCTGTACAGCAAGCAAATACGCTGTACCGCAAGCAAATACTCTGTACCGCAAGCAAATACAGTGGTTGAGTGGCAATTAAATAATCTCAATGTTGATGACAATCTTGATCTGTATCCGTTTCCTAATGTCTCCATGACCACTGAACAGTCAGTTCTGCTTGTGGATATACATTTTTTTTTAAGGACATTGGATGTCCGATCTACCTTTTTTTAGTATGTCAATTTTATTGATTAAATAAAACTGAAACAGTGGGAAAGTGTAGAGGGGGTTAGTAGGAAGTAGAGGGCCAGAGATGGGACAGTGTAGAGGGGGTTAGTAGGAAGTAGAGGGCCAGAGATGGGACAGTGTAGAGGGGGTTAGTAGGAAGTAGAGGGCCAGAGATGGGACAGTGTAGAGGGGGTTAGTAGGAAGTAGAGGGCCAGAGATGGGACAGTGTAGAGGGGGTTAGTAGGAAGTAGAGGGCCAGAGATGGGACAGTGTAGAGGGGGTTAGTAGGAAGTAGAGGGCCAGAGATGGGACAGTGTAGAGGGGGTTAGTAGGAAGTAGAGGGCCAGAGATGGGACAGTGTAGAGGGGGTTAGTAGGAAGTAGAGGGCCAGAGATAGAGCTGAAACACGTGATCTGCAGTCAGGAAGGCTAACCGCTACTCTGGCACCCTGGTTGTGGTTCTATGTGCTGGGTAAAGACTGGTTGTGGTTCTATGTGCTGGGTAAAGACTGGTTGTGGTTCGATGTGCTGGGTAAAGACTGGTTGTGGTTCTATGTGCTGGGTAAAGACTGGTTGTGGTTCTATGTGCTGGGTAAAGACTGGTTGTGGTTCGATGTGCTGGGTAAAGACTGGTTGTGGTTCTATGTGCTGGGTAAAGACTGGTTGTGGTTCTATGTGCTGGGTAAAGACTGGTTGTGGTTCTATGTGCTGGGTAAAGACTGGTTGTGGTTCTATGTGTTGGGTAAAGACTGGTTGTGGTTCTATGTGCTGGGTAAAGACTGGTTGTGGTTCTATGTGCTGGGTAAAAAATGGTTGTGGTTCTATGTGCTGGGTAAAGACTGGTTGTGGTTCTATGTGCTGGGTAAAGACTGGTTGTGGATCTATGTGCTGGGTAAAGACTGGTTGTGGATCTATGTGCTGGGTAAAGACTGGTTGTGGTTCGATGTGCTGGGTAAAGACTGGTTGTGGTTCTATGTGCTGGGTAAAGACTGGTTGTGGTTCTATGTGCTGGGTAAAGACTGGTTGTGGTTCTATGTGCTGGGTAAAGACTGGTTGTGGTTCTATGTGCTGGGTAAAGACTGGTTGTGGTTCTATGTGCTGGGTAAAGACTGGTTGTGGTTCTATGTGCTGGGTAAAGACTGGTTGTGGTTCTATGTGCTGGGTAAAGACTGGTTGTGGTTCGATGTGCTGGGTAAAGACTGGTTGTGGTTCTATGTGCTGGGTAAAGACTGGTTGTGGTTCTATGTGCTGGGTAAAGACTGGTTGTGGTTCTATGTGCTGGGTAAAGACTGGTTGTGGTTCGATGTGCTGGGTAAAGACTGGTTGTGGTTCGATGTGCTGGGTAAAGACTGGTTGTGGTTCTATGTGCTGGGTAAAGACTGGTTGTGGATCTATGTGCTGGGTAAAGACTGGTTGTGGTTCTATGTGCTGGGTAAAGACTGGTTGTGGTTCTATGTGCTGGGTAAAGACTGGTTGTGGTTCTATGTGCTGGGTAAAGACTGGTTGTGGTTCTATGTGCTGGGTAAAGACTGGTTGTGGTTCTATGTGCTGGGTAAAGACTGGTTGTGGTTCGATGTGCTGGGTAAAAACTGGTTGTGGTTCTATGTGCTGGGTAAAGACTGGTTGTGGTTCTATGTGCTGGGTAAAGACTGGTTGTGGTTCTATGTGCTGGGTAAAGACTGGTTGTGGTTCTATGTGCTGGGTAAAGACTGGTTGTGGTTCTATGTGCTGGGTAAAGACTGGTTGTGCTTCTATGTGCTGGGTAAAGACTGGTTGTGGTTCTATGTGCTGGGTAAAGACTGGTTGTGGATCTATGTGCTGGGTAAAGACTGGTTGTGGTTCTATGTGCTGGGTAAAGACTGGTTGTGGTTCTATGTGCTGGGTAAAGACTGGTTGTGGTTCTATGTGCTGGGTAAAGACTGGTTGTGGTTCTATGTGCTGGGTAAAGACTGGTTGTGCTTCTATGTGCTGGGTAAAGACTGGTTGTGGTTCTATGTGCTGGGTAAAGACTGGTTGTGGTTCTATGTGCTGGGTAAAGACTGGTTGTGGTTCTATGTGCTGGGTAAAGACTGGTTGTGGTTCTATGTGCTGGGTAAAGACTGGTTGTGGTTCTATGTGCTGGGTAAAGACTGGTTGTGGTTCTATGTGCTGGGTAAAGACTGGGCAGTTATATATACAGGCTTAATTCATTTTAGTGAAAGACAATGTCAGGAGAGAAAATTAAGGGAAGTAACTGAAACATTTATGAGAATAGTGCTAAACCAGAATCAGCTTTGCTAACTTCCATGAGGATGTACATTAGAAGCATGTGAACCCGTAAACAGTCTGTCCGTCTCTGTGACTGCGTCCCTATTCCCTATAGTCCACTACTGTAGACCAGAGACCTTATGAATCCTAGTCTGAAGTAGTCCACTGGGAAGGGGAATAGGGTTTCATTTGGGACGCATTTGTGTCTCCCCATTGCAGGTTAATAATAGCAAGGGGGAGGCCAGTCATTAAACTTTACAATATCTCTCTCTTTCTCTTTATCTCTCCCCACCTCTCTCTCCCTCACTCTCTCTTTATCTCTCCCCACCTCTCTCTCCCTCACTCTCTCTTTATCTCTCCCCACCTCTCCCTCCCTCTCTCTTTCTCTCTCTCCTTTATTTCTTTCTTTACTAACATGCCCAGCAGAGGAATGAATCTAGAGCATGGATTTCTGCTTCAGCAATGTTCTCTGCTCCTGCACATAAGTCAACAAATACCAAGTATAGAGGGAAGAGGGGGTGATTCAAGGGTTTGTCTTTATTTTTTACTATTTTCTACATTGTAGAATAGTAGTGAAGACATCAAAACTATGAAATAACACAATAACCCTTTGCCTTGATGAAAGCTTTGTACACTCTTGGCATTCTCTCAACCAGCTTCAACTGGAATGCTTTTCCAACGGTCTTGAAGGAGTTCCCACATTATTTATATATATATATATAGTGCACTATATAGGGAATAGGGTCCCTTTTGGGACGCAGATTGAGTCTAGGCTGGCAGGGTTACAGTATCGGCATTAGACAAACACAAAGAGAAGACCATAGTAGAAATGTAACGGGATTGGTTGCTTGTTCTACACCAATACACACACAACTTTTTCCCTGACAGCCAAAAGTGTAAACATTTTCAATGCTTGGAAGGACAGGAAACTTTGTCTAATTCACACACTAAACAGAGAACATCCCTGGTCATCCGTACTGCCTCTGATCTGGAGGACTCACTAAACAGAGAACATCCCTGGTCATCCCTACTGCCTCTGATTTGACGGTCTCACTAAACACATGCTTTGTTTGTAAATGATGTCTGAGTGTTAGTGTGCCCCTGGCTATCCATCAATTTAAAAAATGTAAAAAACATTTAAATGGTGCCATCTAGTTTGCTTAATATAAGACATTTTTATATTTTAGCAATTGCATTTACTTTTGATACTTAAGTATATATAAAACCAACTACTTTTAGACTTTTACTTAAGTAGTATTTTACTGGGTGACTTTCACTTTTACTTGAGTCATTTTGTTTTTATTAAAGTATCTTTACTTTTACTCAAGTATGACAATTGGTTACTTTTCCCACCACTGTTTATTACATGATTGTTTTCTTGTTTACACTGCTCATAATAATGAAAAAAAGTGCTATGTATGACAGGTTATGTCCCAAATGGCACCCTAGTCCCTATGTACAGTAGTGCACTACTTTAGACCAGGACCCCCATAGGGAATAGGGTGCCATTTGGGATGCACAATACTCTTTACCTGGTTTGATGAGGGGAGAAGGCATGTGGGCAATAAGCTTTTAATTAGTTGTACCTTTTAGCGCATCTATTGGGGTGGCAGGTAGCCTAGTGGTTAGTGTGTTGGACTAGTAACCAGCAGGTAGTCTAGTGGTTAGAGCGTTGGACTAGTAACCCAAAGGTTGCTGGATTGAATCTCCGAGCGGACAAGGTTAAAATCTGTCATTCTGCCCCTAAACAAGGCAGTTAACCCACTGTTCCTAGGCCGTCATTGTAAATAAGAATTTATTCTTAACTGACTTGCCTAGTTAAATAAAGGATAAATAAATATATTAAAAAGCTGTAGGTATCCAGGGCCTCTTTAACAGACATCCTATTCAATAGTAGTAGGGAGGCAATCTGGGATTTGTCCTCCCCTTGTTTTTGTAAACAGAGATGGGACTGGAGAAACATAACCACACATTATGGATAGGGTAGGACAGTTGAACTAAGCTCACTAGCTCATTTACAACTTCTATTGTTGTAGAATCAACGGCTATATACCATTTTATAGACGTACCAATCTCAGATTGTCCGTTAAGCCCCTCGTCTCAAGACCCCCCCCCCCCCCCCCCTGCTCTTATAGATCCAGACTGGGTTGCCATGGAAGGCTTACAAATGGCTGTGCTATTGGAGGGGAGGGAGGGAGAGGGAGAGAGAGAGAGAGAGAGAGAGAGAGAGAGAGAGAGAGAGAGATGCGCCTCAGGCTCTGCTAAGCCTAGAGCCTTCTACAGCATTCCCTTCTACTGTGGGTATACAAGGTGTTGGTCTCCATTGTGATGTTAATTGTGTCATCAACAGAAGAGGAACTTGTTTCTTCCAGTTGTTTTTGTTTTGTTGAGACATGAATCCTCCTTGGTTCAGTAAAACACGCAGAGTAGTTGAGAGAGAGAGAGAGAAAAGAATATAATAGAATTCATGGAAAATGACTTGTTGCTTGACATGTCCTGCTAGCAATATAGAATGTGCATTATTGGTTGATGCTCATAGTCTAATAGCATATACTGTTTTAATATTGCGTGTTGTGTTTCCAATCAATATCAATTAGAGAATCGTTCGTGCAAGGCGCTATTATCGTCATATGGAAATGTTGTGGTCGTAGCTGACGTCTGATTGGACAATAACCATTACACTGACAGCTGCCTTGTCCAATAACTGCTCTGGATTCACCTGAATTTGCAATACCGTGTGTCTATTGGTCAGAAAGTGCGTTGTCTTGGATAGTTTGCAGGATATCGCTGCCTGCCTACTTCCAAGGATGCATTTTCCGTGGTAGATGCTGAAAGAGAAGTCCGCTGTCTGTGCGCAATAGCATTTTGAGTTATCACATATAGCTAATTTTCAGGAATTGAGAGATACTATTTCTCTCCGAAGAGAATTTAAAATGGATGAAATGGAGGAAGAATTAAAATGCCCTGTCTGCGGATCGTTTTTCCGGGAACCGATCATTCTCCCGTGTTCCCACAACATTTGCCTGGCTTGCGCTCGGAATATCCTAGTGCAGACCCCGGACGCTGAATCTCCGCAGAGTAGCCGTGCGTCTGGCTCGGGAGTCTCCGACTATGATTACCTGGATCTCGATAAGATGAGTTTGTACAGCGAGGCGGACAGTGGATACGGTTCGTATGGTGGCTTCGTTAGTGCCCCGACCACCCCTTGCCAGAAATCCCCAAACGGGGTGCGTGTTTTCCCACCTGCAGTCCCTCAACCCCCTCCTCAGCACCACTTGTTAGGACACCCAGGTTCCCTACCTCCAATCCCACGCAACTCCTGCCTCACATGCCCGCAGTGTCATCGCAGCCTAATCTTGGACGAGAGGGGGCTCCGCGGGTTTGCCAAGAACCGGGTGCTGGAAGGGGTCGTGGACCGGTACCAGCAGAGCAAAACAGCCGCTCTCAAGTGTCAGCTCTGCGAGAAGAGTCCCAAAGAGGCCACTGTGATGTGCGAGCAATGTGACGTGTTCTACTGTGACCCTTGTCGCTTGAGGTGCCACCCTCCCCGAGGTCCGCTCGCCAAGCATCGCCTTGTACCCCCGGCACAGGGCCGTATAAGCCGTCGGACAAGTCCCCGGAAGATCTCCACTTGTACGGAGCACGAACTGGAGAACCTAAGCATGTACTGTGTTCAGTGTAAGATGCCGGTGTGTTACCAGTGTTTAGAGGAAGGAAAACATGGGACACATGAAGTCAAGGCTCTAGGGGCTATGTGGAAACTGCACAAGGTAGGGTCACGTGTTCCATATCGTTACATTTATACCTCTGTTTTTCCAATGTCATAACGCACATAAACTCACCAATTATAGTCCTAAATGGGTCCCTAGGAATTTAAGTTCCAAGTTGAATTGATTTGTGTGTGTAAAAACAATTTTGATTAAATAAGATTAAATAATGTGAACTAATAGCCTAAACTATTAGATTTCTGTTCACACTTCACTTCAGTCTCTGTTGGGATGAGCTGCTAGCCAATCTGCTCCAAGGTTTTCAGTAAATCTACTTGGGCGAGACTGAAGCGAAATCACATTTTACACAACAGGCGCTCCCGTCCGTCTCCCGAGAATAATAAATTGTCGAGGGGCCAGACGCAGAGGGAGAGAGAGAGAGATGGGGTTCTTGTGTGAGATTCTGTTGACGAGCTGGAGAGGACCAGCAGCAGTATTGCTGCATCACGGGGAAAGCTACCATCCCC